>NC_056743.1:618537416-618549916 GCF_019279795.1 Protopterus annectens | reverse complement strand
GATCTAAACTGGCCACCTCATAATCTTCCACAGTGGAATTAATCCGTTTGACACGATGAAACTGTGATTTAGGGATGTTCCGGACAGTGTGGTGGGGATGCATACTGGAAGCATGTAGCAACGTATTATATTCTGGATATTTTCTGTATATTTTTGTGCCTAAGGTGTTGTCAAGTTTTCTATAAACATTCACATCTAAAAATTCAATAGATGTAAGGTTGCTATTAACAGTAAATTCAATGCCCCAAATATTGCTGTTGAGATAATCAACAAATTCCCTAAGATATTCACTATCTGCCCGCCACACCATCCAACAATCGTCAAGATATCTTCGCCAAATATCCATTTCCACGATATAGATGTTGTGAGATGTATCATATATTAAATATTCTTCCAAGTAGGCCATAAAAAGGTCTGCATATATCGGAGCAAAAGATGCTCCCATTGCCGTGCCTTGTAGTTGCCAGTAACATTCTCCTTGGAAGTAAAATATGTTTTTATTTAGAACATGCTCACACATACAGATTAAGAGAGTGTTGAAACCAGGTGGATATAGATTAGTCTTCTCAAGCCAAAACTGAAGTGCTTGAAGTCCTGCCCAATGTGGAATACTGGTGTATAATGATTTTACATCCAGTGTGCAGAGTAACCAGTCTGATTCGATTTGAGTCTGCTCTACAATTTGTAAAAATTGTGTTGTATCCTTGATTCTGGCTCTGACATTAACCAGGAGTGGTTTCAAATGTTCCGTTAGATAGGCTGATAATGGTTCAATAAGTGAACCCTGACCAGACACTATGGGTCTCCCAGGTGGAGAAGTGAGTGATTTATGTATTTTAGGGAGTAAATATAATATCTGTTTGTTAGGATCCTTAACAGTTAAATGTTTAACAATAGTGGTAGATAGAATGCCATTCTCTACTGCATTTCCCAAAAAACTATCAATTTCTCTTTTAAATGTAGAGGTTGGATCCATATCCATCTTCATGTAGCATTTCTTATCCGATAGTTGTCGCAATCCCTCTTGTATATAATAGTCCATGTCAAGGACTACTACTGCTCCACCCTTGTCGGCCTTGAGAATAGCTATATTGTTATTATTTTCAGATCAATAAGAGCCTTCCTTTCGGTTTCCTGAATATTATCTTTGAGTATATTGAAACCATATGGCGGAAAGTGTAAATCTCTAAGTACAGCCTGTTGAAAGGCTGTAACATGGATATTAGCAGGAGGTTGAAATGTAGATTTGAGAAATCTAAACTCAGTAGATCTTTGAGGATCATTATTATCCTTGTCAGAAAAGAATATCTTTAAATTAAGACAACGACAAAATTCCAAAACATCAATAACTGTTTGATATTGATCACAAAAGAAGCCTGGTACAAATCCTAAGCCTTTATTTAAAATTGTTTCTTGTTCCAAAGTGAGCACTGATTTAGAAAGGTTGAGAACATTTTTATACCCAGTGTCATCTACTTGAGTAGTGCTTTGACTAATCCATCCATTGAGTCTAGATCTAGACCTATTTCGGTGTTTCCTCCCCCCGCGGCATTTGTTCGTACTCCTAAAGGGGTCGGTATGTTACTTCTCTTTTTAACTGGTGAATGATCAGATATAATGCCCTCACTGTCAGTGGGAGAAGACTCATCACCCGAGGTACTGGTATATGTGTGTTCCTTATTTTTAAGAATGGGTCTGGGTCGTTTTCTTGACCTGGCCCCGTCCCTGCCCAATGTCATGTCTTTAAATCTGACCGACTTTTGTATTTCAAAAGGGCGTCCCCTACCATAATCGTTGACGTCCCGATTTAATTTTTTGATTTTCCTTTCTTTAATCAATTTATCATACTGAGTCAGTTCCTTGGATAAATTGGCCACCATGGTATTATACTTAATGTTTGGCTCAAATTGTTTACAAATCAGACTGAGGTCCTTAACCTCAGCAATATTTAAATATATGGTCCTTTCATAGTAATCAGCCAGTACTTGTACAAATCTCATAGACCCTTCTTGTACTGCCTCATGCCATTCATTGGTCAACCTCTGTTCAGATCTGCTGACCATGGGTTTTAACCTAATTCTAAGCCCTCTTGGGACTAGTTTTTTAACTAAATAGGCTTTGAATAGCCTTAAATGCCATATATTAGCTCGTAATCCTTTCAGGGCTTTCTCTAAATTAAAGAAAGCCGATTGACACCCATCTGGAGAAGAGGCAGCTTGTTGATCATTATTAATGTTGCTTGGGATAGAATCCAGTCCAAACACCTGAATATCCTCCCTATCAGCACACATGCCCTGTAAAATATTATCCAGATTCATATTTATCACAGTGAACCGACCCAGTACAATTGAATAAAGGGTAGCACGGGGCCAGTGGCAAGAAAACGACCCAGAAAATTTGTTCACCCTCCAATAGAGATAGGGTATATATCCAAATTATTTTAGTTATCCAGAATACCAGTATCTCAAGGGAATACACATGTACAATAGTGTCTGCCAGACATCCAAAAGACAAATCAAAGAACACTGTTCGTTCTTATCTAACTGACCTATACCATGTTAAGGCAACCAAAAAATGAAACAAAAGGTCTTTATCATGACATTAGGGAAAATCAGTGTATAATATATGTCAATACTTCAATATTAGTATAACTGGCTTCTCAAATAGTGAACAATAATAAGTATTTAACACCCCACTTCTAAATGTTGGTGACACTAGTCTATCAACAAAACCATCTGCCACATATACAGTCTACTATGGTGATGGTGATAACCCAATCTGCTGTCATAGGGGTTATGCCTCATATAACCCAAAAAAACTGCACCGAGGGGACTGTGTACTAAGTCTCAATTGTTGGCCACAGTAAATGTTAACACACATCTGAATGATGTCTACTAAAATAGTATGCAAACCCTGCCTATGTTGAATAAGTATATCCTTGGGTAGGTATGAGTAACAAATTATGTTAAATGTGTACATGTATAAAAAATTTTAACATCAATCAACTTGTTCACTTGACTAAACTCACCTAACTCAGGCACACCAGGTCCAGAATGTGAATGATGAAATCTAAATTCGTATTACATATACAGGGTATAATCCTATAGTAGTCAAAACATTATACACATATCTGAATGCTCCTATCACTTGTTATAGGATATATATACACACAAAAAAACCTATCCATATATAGGAAAACAATTGTTATACAACATAACAGGATGAATACTGTGATAATCCCCAACAATGTTGGCCTATGTATTGTAAATATATTATGAATATAAACCTATCAAACATACAAAAGTTAAGACATCACCCAATATTATCGTGTGACAAAATAGCAAAGGCCCTAATGTATACTGTTTTATATCAGGAAGTCAACCTATAGGGTATAATATTTAAACACATTTAACATATAGCCATTTAGACATTAGCAGTTCAGTTGTTACCATCTGTGTCACTATGAAACACAAATTGTTATCAAAATTGAAATTTAGAATGTTCCAGATGAAACTCGGGATAACAAGCCCCCAAGATGAAATCCGACACATGAACGCTTAATTAAATTGGATCACTGCCATCCGTGTACTTCCATTCCTGTGGAACACAAGAAAAAGTTCAAAATAGTTGACGACAGTGTATCTTAGAGTCCTGATACACAGTTTCCCCAATAACTTTCAATTAAGTTCAAAAAAGATGGCTCCAATGTCACCACAGTCCAAATAATAATCGTAACACGAATCTTGTGAAACGACAGTAGGCAGAAAAAACACCTAAATACCGTAAACTCTTCGACGCTGTTACACACATCAACCAAATCATAAATGATGCCCCTAGTGTAGAAATAGGATCCAAGTCAAAGTAAAAGACCACATTCGCCAAATATAAATATTGACTCGGGAAAACCAAAATCTTAACATATAGTTCCACTATTCAGCACATGAAAAAAGGCTGAATATAAACCAAGTCAATAGTCTTACAGTACCTCAAATCTTGAATGTGGTAATTGGAGACGGACCAAAAGCAAAAGCAAAACCCGCTGCCTTCCAAACGGTATGTAGCACATAAACCATCTCGTTCACCTTGCCCCAAAATGGTGGATGTAGTCCAAATGTACGTCTCGCTGACTTTCCAACGTTGTACAGCACATAGACCAACACATTAATCTAGCCCCGAAATTGTGGATGTAATCCAAATATACTCAATTAAATTAGATACATGTTAAGTCCATAGTGTAGCTATACGAACTCCTCGTTGGCACCCATCATAACACATGAGAATAGACAAAGTGAAGAGTCTTCTCCCACCGACAGCTGGAACAATGGCTTCCAGAGAGGTACACTTGACGTAAAATCAACACCAAACCTCTCACGCAAAGCTATGCACGGCCAATCAAACTACGAAACAACACAACGGCCAGCAGTATTCGTTCCAAAAAAGCTTTATTAAGTCCCAACAGGATATAAAAATATCCCTGGCTCCAAACCGGTTTCGGTATGACCTTCTTCAGTGGAGCAAAATACAAAAAGTAAAAAGTAGAGAAAAACCAACAGAGGACATAGCACTATATATAGTGAACACTTGTCATCAAATATCCAATCAATAGATTGCTTATATGGTGGTCTGTAAGACCTTGCCTACCATCTTAACATATGATGAATACATAATAATATATTCAAAATTCTAATGAAGCAAAAGTATAAATTTATGTAACATGTACCTGAGTATATGTATTTTATATATTTTTGTTTTCCTATATATGGATAGGTTTTTTTGTGTGTATATATATCCTATAACAAGTGATAGGAGCATTCAGATATGTGTATAATGTTTTGACTACTATAGGACTATACCCTGTATATGTAATACGAATTTAGATTTCATCATTCACATTCTGGACCTGGTGTGCCTGAGTTAGGTGAGTTTATTCAAGTGAACAAGTTGATTGATGTTAAAATTTCTTTTTATATATGTACACATTTAACATCATTTGTTACTCATACCTACCCAAGGATATACTTATTCAACATAGGCAGGGTTTGCATACTATTTTAGTAGACATCATTCAGATGTGTGTTAACATTTACTGTGGCCAACAATTGAGACTTAGTACACAGTCCCCTCGGTGCAGTTTTTTTGGGTTATATGAGGCATAACCCCTATGACAGCAGATTGGGTTATCACCATCACCATAGTAGACTGTATATGTGGCAGATGGTTTTGTTGATAGACTAGTGTCACCAACATTTAGAAGTGGGGTGTTAAATACTTATTATTGTTCACTATTTGAGAAGCCAGTTATACTAATATTGAAGTATTGACATATATTATACACTGATTTTCCCTAATGTCATGATAAAGACCTTTTGTTTCATTTTTTGGTTGCCTTAACATGGTATAGGTCAGTTAGATAAGAACGAACAGTGTTCTTTGATTTGTCTTTTGGATGTCTGGCAGACACTATTGTACATGTGTATTCCCTTGAGATACTGGTATTCTGGATAACTAAAATAATTTGGATATATACCCTATCTCTATTGGAGGGTGAACAAATTTTCTGGGTCGTTTTCTTGCCACTGGCCCCGTGCTACCCTTTATTCAATTGTACTGGGTCGGTTCACTGCGGTAAATATGAATCTGGATAATATTTTACAGGGCATGTGTGCTGATAGGGAGGATATTCAGGTGTTTGGACTGGATTCTATCCCAAGCAACATTAATAATGATCAACAAGCTGCCTCTTCTCCAGATGGGTGTCAATCGGCTTTCTTTAATTTAGAGAAAGCCCTGAAAGGATTACGAGCTAATATATGGCATTTAAGGCTATTCAAAGCCTATTTAGTAAAAAACTAGTCCCAAGAGGGCTTAGAATTAGGTTAAAACCCATGGTCAGCAGATCTGAACAGAGGTTGACCAATGAATGGCATGAGGCAGTACAAGAAGGGTCTATGAGATTTGTACAAGTACTGGCTGATTACTATGAAAGGACCATAGATTTAAATATTGCTGAGGTTAAGGACCTCAGTCTGATTTGTAAACAATTTGAGCCAAACATTAAGTATAATACCATGGTGGCCAATTTATCCAAGGAACTGACTCAGTATGATAAATTGATTAAAGAAAGGAAAATCAAAAAATTAAATCGGGACGTCAACGATTATGGTAGGGGACGCCCTTTTGAAATACAAAAGTCGGTCAGATTTAAAGACATGACATTGGGCAGGGACGGGGCCAGGTCAAGAAAACGACCCAGACCCATTCTTAAAAATAAGGAACACACATATACCAGTACCTCGGGTGATGAGTCTTCTCCCACTGACAGTGAGGGCATTATATCTGATCATTCACCAGTTAAAAAGAGAAGTAACATACCGACCCCTTTAGGAGTACGAACAAATGCTGGGGGGAGGAAACACCGAAATAGGTCTAGATCTAGACTCAATGGATGGATTAGTCAAAGCACTACTCAAGTAGATGACACTGGGTATAAAAATGTTCTCAACCTTTCTAAATCAGTGTTCACTTTGGAACAAGAAACAATTTTAAATAAAGGCTTAGGATTTGTACCAGGCTTCTTTTGTGATCAATATCAAACAGTTATTGATGTTTTGGAATTTTGTCGTTGTCTTAATTTAAAGATATTCTTTTCTGACAAGGATAATAATGATCCTCAAAGATCTACTGAGTTTAGATTTCTCAAATCTACATTTCAACCTCCTGCTAATATCCATGTTACAGCCTTTCAACAGGCTGTACTTAGAGATTTACACTTTCCGCCATATGGTTTCAATATACTCAAAGATAATATTCAGGAAACCGAAAGGAAGGCTCTTATTGATCTGAAAAATAATAACAATATAGCTATTCTCAAGGCCGACAAGGGTGGAGCAGTAGTAGTCCTTGACATGGACTATTATATACAAGAGGGATTGCGACAACTATCGGATAAGAAATGCTACATGAAGATGGATATGGATCCAACCTCTACATTTAAAAGAGAAATTGATAGTTTTTTGGGAAATGCAGTAGAGAATGGCATTCTATCTACCACTATTGTTAAACATTTAACTGTTAAGGATCCTAACAAACAGATATTATATTTACTCCCTAAAATACATAAATCACTCACTTCTCCACCTGGGAGACCCATAGTGTCTGGTCAGGGTTCACTTACTGAACCATTATCAGCCTATCTAACGGAACATTTGAAACCACTCCTGGTTACTGTCAGAGCCAGAATCAAGGATACAACACAATTTTTACAAATTATAGAGCAGACTCAAATCGAATCAGACTGGTTACTCTGCACACTGGATGTAAAATCATTATACACCAGTATTCCACATTGGGCAGGACTTCAAGCACTTCAGTTTTGGCTTGAGAAGACTAATCTATATCCACCTGGTTTCAACACTCTCTTAATCTGTATGTGTGAGCATGTTCTAAATAAAAACATATTTTACTTCCAAGGAGAATGTTACTGGCAACTACAAGGCATGGCAATGGGAGCATCTTTTGCTCCGATATATGCAGACCTTTTTATGGCCTACTTGGAAGAATATTTAATATATGATACATCTCACAACATCTATATCGTGGAAATGGATATTTGGCGAAGATATCTTGACGATTGTTGGATGGTGTGGCGGGCAGATAGTGAATATCTTAGGGAATTTGTTGATTATCTCAACAGCAATATTTGGGGCATTGAATTTACTGTCAATAGCAACCTTACATCTATTGAATTTTTAGATGTGAATGTTTATAGAAAACTTGACAACACCTTAGGCACAAAAATATACAGAAAATATCCAGAATATAATACGTTGCTACATGCTTCCAGTATGCATCCCCACCACACTGTCCGGAACATCCCTAAATCACAGTTTCATCGTGTCAAACGGATTAATTCCACTGTGGAAGATTATGAGGTGGCCAGTTTAGATCTTACGAAAAGATTCCTTGATAGAGGTTATGCAGAATTTGATATCAGATCTGCCAAAAATTGCTCTGACAAGTATACCAGGACACAGCTTCTTGAATACCAGGATCATCAGAAAAACAAAGGTGATGGCGTTTTGAGATTTGTTACCACATATGGCAGAAACAATCAGATCATTAGAGGAATTATGGAAAGGAATTGGAATATCTTGATGGCCAATGACACTCTTAGACAACATTTGGGCTTACGTTGCCAATTCTCATATAGAAGGGGCAAAACGCTAGGTTCAATCTTTTCACACTACAAACATCATGGAAGTGGAGGGGCCAGATACAGACAATTAACGATGACTGGCAAAGAATTAGTGGGCACTGTCCCTTGCGGGCATTGCATGTCATGTAGTCAGGTAAACAAAACCAAACAGTTCAGTAGTGCTAATACCAGTAAGGTATATGATTTAAGGATTTTTGGTAACTGCTCCACGAGTTGGGTTATCTATCTTGCGACTTGCCAATGTTCTTCTTTTTATGTGGGGAAAACTTCCCGGTCACTGAGGGTAAGGATAGGAGAACATAGAAGCAATATCAGAAATAAGAAAATTACAAATGCCCTTTACCAACATACAGTCAAACATCCTACTGCAAAGTTTATGTTTACCATAATCGATCGAATAGTGGGGGACAGAAGTCATCAACAGGGGTGGGAAAATATACTTATACACAAAGAGAAATATTGGATCATACATCTTGGGGCTTTATTTCCCCCAGGTATTAATGACCATTTATGATTACATACAATCCAGCAGGACACTTGCTACTTATGATAGTTTTTTTAAGCCCAGATAAGGGAGTTTGGTTGCCCTGATTGCTGTTTATGGGTAAGCACATATTCCAATACTATATGGTTGACAGTATCATTTTGTATTATCATAAAATTGTGGATGTAATTTTTTTGTAGTACATACTTAGACAGCATATCTAAATCTAAATATAACTATATATAAAATACATATACTCAGGTACATGTTACATAAATTTATACTTTTGCTTCATTAGAATTTTGAATATATTATTATGTATTCACCATATGTTAAGATGGTAGGCAAGGTCTTACAGACCACCATATAAGCAATCTATTGATTGGATATTTGATGACAAGTGTTCACTATATATAGTGTTATGTCCTCTGTTGGTTTTTCTCTACTTTTTACTTTTTGTATTTTGCTCCACTGAAGAAGGTCATACCGAAACCGGTTTGGAGCCAGGGATATTTTTATATCCTGTTGGGACTTTATAGCTTAATAAAGCTTTTTTGGAACGAATATTGCTGGCCGTTGTGTTGTTTCGTAGTTTGGTTGGCCGTGCATAGCTTTGCGTGAGAGGTTTGGTGTTGATTTTGTTCACCAGAAAACAGCAGCATGGCATGAAATGGCTTCATCTTCCGTTTCTGCCTGCTGTCTGCTAAAGCACACCCAGTAGTTTGATTACAACTGGTTCCCTTACACAGGGAAAACATAAGACGTCAAAAACTTCCACACTGCTTTACCAGCTTTCATATCTGTTATAACGCATTATGTGTTTTCACTAACTAAAAATACATGGGGATGATGAATCTCTATGCAGTACAAAGAATTATGATGTGATCATAACTAAGAATTGTGTGTTCATGATATGGATGCCAAGATTCTCTCTGATGAGTTTTTTAGCATCCATGTCTCAAGCACATAATATGCTTGTTACAGTCAGTGGCATGATGATAATTCTCTATATAAAGTGCATAAGTGATTCTAAGCATTGTATTGCAGCACTCTGTACCTGCATTTCATAAATAGGACTGCTGCTCTTACTACTTGAATTCAGCATAGCTACACCCTGTATTAGTCACTGAATTAACTGATAAACAACACATTATGTGTGATGTTTGAAAAGGTGGACTGTAGCACCCGGAGTTCTGATGGGGGGCTTGTGTGCCTTGGAGCATCAGTTCTAAGTAGTGTGCTTCAGTAAAGGAAGAACTGCTGTCGATTAGTGCTGAAGAGACCGGAGCAGTTTCCTGCAAAAAATGGAATCCAAAGAAGCTTGGAAAACATAGCTTTTGAACTTACAATTTTGATAGGCTGTATTTGAGTTATATGAGATAATCAGCAATGAGGTATATGGACCACTCAGAAAATGACTTCCAAAACAAAGTTAGCCAGTGAGGAAATGCAGAATTTCACAGGGCACAGAACTCTACTTTACTTTTGTTTGCAGAAGAAGGAACTTTTTGTGGATTATTTTGCAGTATGTCAGTGTGAAGACAAAGGAGTGGATTGATAAAGACTACGGCTAACATTTGGAGCCTGTAGTTTGTGTGCAGCAGGGTATCTCTACCCATCCAGTAATTTAAAAAAATCTGTAATTGTTTAAGATGTGCTTTTCTTTTTCCCCCAGGGAAGAGCATAGTTTTGATAGTAGATTGGTGGTACTGCCACTGGGCTGGCAGGGAGCTGCGGGCTGTTTTGTTGCCTGCCTGTATTTGGGTTAGAGTTGCCTGTTGCCTATCTTATTGATTTACTGTGCTATATTTGAGAGGGGGACTTAGTGGATCTGTTTTTGGTACCTGGCTATAGGTAAGTGCCTGACTTTTTTTTTTTTTTTTTATCAAGTTCAATCGTTCAGTTCAGGTTAAACATGCTGATGGATAGATGGTAAAGTTAGTTGTTTCCCTCTTACTTTTGCCCTGCCCCTATTAAAATTCAGTAGTTTATTTCCCCTGGTAATTCAGTGACATGTAGTGTATCAGTAATGCCAAATGGTAAGAGTTTCATTTTAAGTTCAGAAAATCTCGACTTATGCAAATCCTTTTGTGCTATTAACTTTGTAAATAAATTATATGAAGGATCTCATTAATGCTAGATTAGAAGTCCATACAAATTGTTTAGAAACTGTTCGTTGATGCAAAATCTGTTGTATTAAATTTTCAAATGAATTACGGTGCAGGCAGTCATCGATTCAAGACTAGAGGTCCGTACTATTTATTATTCAAAACATGTAGGCTGATATAAAACTTGCTGTTCTATTAAATTTTAAGATTAATTATATGCTAGTAGTGGGTCTATGTTCGGCTACTGAATTAAAAAAAAAATGTGAAACACTGAAAGCAAACTAAAGCAGCATAAAAAAAATGCATCAAATGGCTGTAGATGGCCAACAACCAGGAAGTAAACACGATAAGGTAAGTGAAGGGAAACCTTTTACATTTTCAATTACAATTACAAGATTGTACTCAGTGAGATCTGTGATACAGATTTTACAATTCATCATGGTGGACAACATGCCAGAAACAGAATGGGACCTCACAGTTTGAAAATAGCAAAAGTTATGGAGGCAGAGGATGGTTTTGTGCTGCTCCTTGAGAAATACAACTTATTTGCAGCTGGAGAAAACATTATTAAATTTATGAAGAAGTATGGAGAGGATCAAGACATTCTAAGAAAAATGACATGGAGCAACTAAGGCAGTTTGCTTTGCAAGGGATGCCCTTGGGCTATCACTACCAGAATAAAGCTTTTTCCAAATTGTTAAAAGTTACCTTTCTATGTGTATATGAATGAATCATGCACATGAGTGATAAACTTTTTGTGATCCTTACAGGTTACCTAAATGAAAATGCTGGCTAAAATGTAATTCAGTTTCTTCATATGTCAGAATGTGTGTCAGGGAGTGGGTAAGCATTATTTGATTGCCTTAATGTCCACACTGACAAAATTTGATATTTCAGTCTCCAACATTGCAGGCTTTTCTTTGGACAATGCTGCCTCAATGATTGCAAGGCACAATTCTGTTGTCTTATTTAAAGGAGGTGAAAGATATTATTATTAACATGGGTTGTCTATGCCATGTGGCTGATCTATGCGGTGATGCTGGTGTAAAAACTGTATGATCAACAGATGAAGAACTAATATCAGATGTATAGCATCATTTCAGTTCTAGTGTACAAAGACAGCAGAAACTGAAATCTGCTTTGATCCGACACGGATCCTGTCAAGATATTAGATATGTACATGCTAGATATCCGAGTCTTGTGAAGGTCATTAACAGAAACCTGGACACATGTGGTCATCGCTAGACATATTTTTTTCTGCAGAACCATGAGCTGCTAAAATTAACTTTATTTCTGGCAACCTGTAGAATCAGAAGCTGTGAATGATTTTTTTGTTTAAGTATGCAGTGGAATCTTTACTTAATTTCAACATACAAGTTCAGAGCCGAGAGCATCAGCTACTGACACTTGACATCACTGTACATAAACTACTACAGCAGTATGCTGGCAGACTCCTGAGACCTACAGCTGCCATCCATACAACTCAAAGATAATAGTGTATTTGGCTTGACAATAGCTCTATTTTTCCTAACTGTGAGTTGCATATGCCTTGTGAACAACCAGTACATGAGTAGCCATGAGGAGGATTTTGCTGGGATGGAAACTGAATTTAACTTTTTCAAAAAAAGTTACATCTTTTTATGCTGCTCTGCTGAAAAAATGCTTAACAAGTTTCCCATTCAAGACCATTAAC
>NC_056743.1:618487416-618532416 GCF_019279795.1 Protopterus annectens | reverse complement strand
TGTGTACAACAACAACAGTACATATAAATAAACTGGAAAAAAAGTCATATTTATCGTAAATCCGAGTACAGCTAACCGTAGGTGCGTGGGTGTGCCCATCGCTTAGCTATGGTTAAAGCAGCTGTAAAGGCCGAAGATAACAAGGAAGATGTATGCAATGAAGCAGCACAGCAATAGTGTAGTGGGAGGGCATCTGCCTAATGAGCAGGCATTCCCAGTTCAAGTCCCACTGCAGCACATACCATTCTCCATGTGAAATCTGTATATGAACATTTTTTCTCATATATTTCCTGTATAACCTACTAAATAACATTAAATGTGAACTGGATGACTGTATTAATAAGGCACTAGTAAGCAGGTGTAAGCACAAATAAGCAGTAGTAAGCCTATATAAGCACTAGTAAGCATGTGTAAGTGTGTTTGCATGGGGGTAAGCATTACCTACACAGATTAAGCAAAGTAGAAGCTAACTGAGTGTTAGAAACTGTAACCGGATGTTAGCAGTGCTTAGCTCCGTGCAAACCTGCGCACACCCATGTACAACCGCTTTAATGTGCCGTAATTACTCAGTACCCAACAGGCCATGTTCTGCCCAGCAACAAAATAAACAGCTTCTGCAAGGCTTGAACCAAGAACCCTGCACACCATAGACAAAGGGAATTACCACTAAGCTATGACAGATACAAATAAAGTCGACGTTGTCAGAAATATATCATCCAGTCCAGTCATACAACAGCATAGAGAATATAGATCTACAGCTAGATGGACGTGTGTGTGCAAATATATTACTATCTAAATGGATACAACATATCCATAGATGTAGTGACACACACACACACACATATATATATATATATATATATATATATATATATATATATATATATATATATATATATATATATATATATATATATATATATATATATATATATATATATATATACATAAATATACAAATATATGAACAGATATACGTGCAAATGCCGACAACTACACTTGTATGTCAACATCCATACGTCCACATATACATAGCAAGTTACACATATGTACACAGAGAAATGTTCCCATAGTTAGAAATATGTAAGCAAATATATACACCCACAGAGATATATATGGCCAGACATCTGTAGATAGCAATGGTAGATTAACAGATACATACATGTCCACATGCACTGTGAAAGGCTTTGACAGGCCCCAAACAATATACGTTGCATACAAATTGGCATCCCCCCCGCCCAGACAAATATGACCACCCTGCAAAACACTACCAAGCTCAATGTAATGTACGTGTGTCATTGCGTTGCATACAAATTGGCATTCCCCCCGCCCAGACAAACATGACCACCCTGCAAAACACTACCAAGCTCAATGTAATGTACGTGTGTCATTGAAATAGGTATTTAAATTAGTCTTCAGTCATGTTTCACATGTTGACATCACATCCCTCTCTCCCCCACCCACTAGGCGGGCCAAGCAGTACAGGCCCATCCAACCAAGGCCATCCATGAGCCATACATGCATTAACCACAGTTCTGCTATCCCCCACCCACTGCACACATGCAGCCACCATCTCAACCCCAGTTACCGGCCTGTAGCTACCACAACACTCCACACTCCCCCCCTCGGGACACATCCCTTATGTTGTCTCAACCCAATTATCCTAGGTCTGGCACACACCATAGTCCATGCACATAGCCATGATGGGTACCTATGTATCTCTGGGTGTAGACGAAAGTTGTATACCCAATGTTCGGGCTGTCCCACATGGGACGAATGATTACCTGGTACTAGCAATAGATTTCTTGTGTGACTGTGTACACTAACGGATTTAGTTGTAGATATCAAAAAGCATACGTGGCACACAAGGTTGGCCAGTATGCACACGAAACAGTACCCAGCAATAACAGGCAACATGACAGGATATGTAGCTAAATATTTAGAGGTATGTGTGTGTATATATACCGATAACTACATGGAGATGTACCTCTTTCTCTCTGTAGTACAAATGTATACATACATAGACATATAAATACCCACATATATATACATATGCAGCCACCTATACATCCATGTCATTATTATATATATATATATATATATATATATATATATATATATATATATATATATATATATATATATATATATATATATATATATATATATATATATATATATATATATATATATGTGTGTGTGTGTGTGTAAATCTACACAGATATATAGCTAGGATATGATACAGCTGTTAAGGATTACATATGTTCACAGGCCATGCCAATGGGAGTGAGGGGCCCAATCAACAAATGTGTAACACGTAGCATCACCCCCCCCCAGCTAGACAGGTGAAACATGCAAACACACAATAAAAATAAACAAACCACTGCTTCCCAGACTACAGGCAGGATACTACCTGTGGGAGAGACCCGCAAGTCTAATCTTGAAACGAAGACAAGAATGTCCCTTGCGGGACAAGCCAAAAATTATATGGCTATTCAGCCTTCCAGCCATTATACAGATAACGTACGGCAGGGCATGCATGTACCCGGACCACAAGGTTGGGGAAGCCTGATGACCCATGGGGCAAGACAACATATGTGATGGATACCAAGAAGTGGGGAGTGGGCAGTGTGTACTGGTGTGTTCAGATCTGACCTGCACCCAGAGTAAGGAAGAGTGCTGAAGAGGAGGTGCGGGTGGGGAACTATGGGTATGTAATTATGGGCCTGGGCATGCAGGTGTTGGCTGGAGCGTTTCTATGTGGACCTCCCCAGGGATGTAACCAATAGTGTGTATTGGGCAGACCCGACACCTAACGAGCAGCCATGCCCGGTACGAGTCCCACAGCAGCAATGTCTAGTTTACATGGCAAAGGATGGTATAACCAGATGTGTTGCTCCAAACCCACTAAATGACATCAAAGAACACATGGTCGCAACACCCCACTGTAGGCATGTAAGCCAAATGAGACCTACCCCCAATTGCAGGGTATATACACAGCTGTTGCTGTAGAAGAAATGGCCAGCCGTAGACCTTCCAGTCAGCCATTCTGCACATCCCTGGATATGTTTCCTACTATCAGCCCCTCTGTGTGGCCCAATAACACCACTTACCTATCAACCCCTGTTTCATTCTTAGTAATGTTCACAGTCGCAAGGAGGTGACACCCTCCACACAACTATATTGGCAGAATCTGGAACCCCCAACCCAGGTGTATTACCGCAGCTGTCCCAGACGACACATGTAAATAACACATAAAGGGAAAATTCAAGCACACTTGGCTCACCACCTGCTCACCACCTGGCGAAGTACACCACCCCCCAACTAACACTCCATACCCCTACACCAACTACTGACACTTCATGTCCTGCCTCACATACATATCCCAACACCCTGCAAACCTGCACTACTGCTCCCCCACCAATCAGCCGAATGACCTACTATACAGTTAAAATGTTTCCCCCTCCACCTACCCACCTACACCTTCACTGTTCACATCTACTCTACAACACAGGTATGGCATAACTAAACCTAACCTGAATACCTGAGTGTACCCTATCTAGAACTGCTAAACTGGAATCCCACTTCACCTTACACTGACCTTCGTGAACAGTTATACCTGACATGTACACCTAACTTAAGCATGTATAATACCGACATTCATGAAGTAGCACGGGAGTATGCGGCAGCAAGTGGGAGTATGCCTGTTTGGGCGGCGGTAAGCAATGCCCACACTGGTTAAGCAATGTGAAGGCCAACCCAGTGTAAGACACCATAACCGAAGGTCAGCAAGTCTGAGCCTCGCACACACCAGCACATACCGACCTACACTTCCCCCGCAGTGCCTTAGGCATGCTGTAGCCCAAAGCCCTCATCGCGGCCAGTAACAACATAATCAGCACTCCCAGGTTACCACTCCCCCACCCTGCACACTATAGTCCAAGTGAGTTACCATGAAGGCATGGCAAATGTACAATCAGCTGCTCTTATCACAAACATATCATCTGGCACAGTTAGTCAACAGTATAGGAAATGTATGTAAGTATGTACATTTAATACCAGCAAACATGTGCACTTTGCTCAATCACAGTATTCTGAGCAGTCTATGAGTATTAGTGAATAGTGCCTATCCTCACATACTGTGAGAACAGTAGTCTTGTATAATACTGAAGAGAGGAATGGAAAACGGGGCATGTCGTGGGGGTGTGCTTAATCTGTGGAAGGGGGAGATGAGGCTGGTCTGGTGTGTGAGCAAACCACTGCTTCTCAAACCCCTGGCAGGATGCTACCAGTAGGAGAAACAGTGTAGACCAGCAAAATCTACTAGTGACACAACAACAGGTCTGTCCCTGGTGGGACGCACCAGAATTTGTGGGTCACAATGATGTTTCCACTAGTATCGGAGGAGGATCAAGGGAAGGCTCGAATGAACATGGACTAAATGGATAAAGAGCCTGTAGAGGGATGCGTTGAGACAGTAAAATGGAGGAGTACCAAGACACGCAGAGAGGGAAATGTGTGGAGGTGTGGTATAGCAGGGCTAGCAACTGGAGAATGGATGGATGCTGTGTACGTGGAGCTCAGGGGCCGGGGAAAGGGAGCATGGGTATGACATTAAGGTAAAAATATGCAAATTAAGCAGAACTGCAATAGTGTAGTGGGCAGAGCATCTGCCTAACACACGCATTCCCAGTTTGAGTCCCACTGCAGCACATTCTATTTTCCATCTAAAATCGGTATAGCAACATTGTTTTGCTGTATAACCTACTAAATGACATTTATACTTGAACAGGAGTACTGCATTACACATAGACCCACTCACTTTTCAAAGGACATGAGATGACACACAGGTATGTATACACAGACAACCTTTAATGGTGTATTTTACAATAATTTATGCCATTACTTATAGCACATAGATCTGGACTTATTTAATCAGTGAGGATTGCAAGTCCCACACAAAACAGTAGATGCAGACAGTGCAGATATATAACATACTATGCTTTCCAGGCCATGCCCGTCAATTCGTACAACTGTAGACAAAGGATTTGCCATCAAGATAGGTAACAATAAACAATAACGGATGTAGTTCAACAGCTACCATTTACACCCTGTAGTCAAGGCCTAAGGGGACATTTATTACCTGTGCTAATGTCTATGTATCTGTCACGTGTATGGACCCTGAGCAACAAATGTCATGGGAGTCCACGATATGACTGGGATGATAGTAGGAATGTGAACAGTAAATGATAGGTCAGTACCGAACAACCTTAACCATATCACAGCAGGACAAAGCCCGCCATATATATATGGAGGACTGAGACAGGAACACAGGGCCATATTCGTAATATTACTGTTACACACCCTGCAAATCACTGGTGTTACAGGATTTGAGCAACATACCCTTATGCAGGAATAACACATCATGAACACAAATGGAAGTAGCCATGTACTGATGGCATGCAACAGACAGATTGCTGGGGATATATCTAAGACAAGACCTGTGTGGTGCACAGGTAAAAGCAAACAGACAATCCACTGGCTATCTTGTGGATAGGCCCACTGTTGAGAGCTATGCAGACAGACTGCATTCCATCCTACACTACTATGTACACACAAACACTGCAAGACCAGCAATATACAATGCACATAACAACACTACTCACTTTGTCTGTAGGTTTGGAACTTCTTAAGATTGTGTAGTTGCCCTGTGTTTGCAAGCCCCACTGCAATAGGTACTGCAATCTGTCGTCTATAACACTGCTGCCCACATACAGGAAGGATGTGCTCCATACTGGAAAGGTGAGGGGACAACGCCCACATGAGTAAGCAATTTATAGTACTGGGTTGCCATGACAATGGTTAACTGAATCACTACACAGCAGGCTGAACGCAGTCAGCAACTGTTGCACACTGATTGGTGCAGCGCCCATCACCTGATCATGTGCATCACCAACAAAAGCCGTGCTGCAAACCATTCAAACCAACTCATTTGCTCTACTGGAGAGGGAGAGAGACAGAGAGAGGGAACAAAAAAAGAAAAGATAAAACAAAACTCTCACACAGTGGGGAAACAAAAACCTACAAGTCAAAACTAGGAAGGCGTCACACCCGTCCAAAAAATAAAAGGTATTTAAAACATAACTGTATGTAATTTAATGTATTATGTGGTATAGATTAATAGGATATATGATGTTGAATGTTTGATATGTGCCATCTGTAGTTGTCCCTGTAATGATGTCCCGCTGAACAACTGCTCTGCACAATACTGTTTGTCCCTGTAAGCAGTGGGACATACCCACCAACTGTGCAGATCAGCAATGAATGACAAAGATGTCAGATGTAATATCTGTGTATGTTATGTTAGTGTGGACAATAGCTGGTGGTAGAAGTACTGCCATCATGATAGACACATGGGTGTCAGAGCACACCACTTGCAGGACATTCATGATAATGTGTAATGTAGCATGCACAAATGCCATAGGTGTGTAATAGGCATAAAAGCAATCTCACACCATATTTACCACCCTAATGTTAGTCTGTGTTCACATGTGGCACCTGTCTGTGTTGCAGCAAGGCAGAACAGTGCAGCTGTGAATGAAAGACAGTTACAGAATGCGGACCAGATGTCTGTATGCACTCTACATGTCTGTGTGATACAGAATGTGATGTGTATGTGTACAGATACACAGACAGTCATATAGACATAGGTATATCAACAACGTACAACATATATCTACACATATATGTACATAGATGTATATTTATACACATATATATAGTGGCGTTGACAATGGGCATGCAGGTGAAAGTCTGTAACAGGCCAGCGAAGATAAGTGTCCCCACAGGGAGCATGGCTACAAACACATAGCAGAAAGCGTGACACATACACATAGCACAAAGCTTGGTACAATACAAAATATGTCCCAATGGTAGGTAAGCAGCTGACATAACAATTGCAGTCTGTGAACGGTTTGTTGTAGCTGATATGGTGAGGGGAGACAAATGTGTATTAAAAACTATGGTAACCCTGCTGTATGGGTGGCTTAGACCTGTTTTCATCTTTGTCTTCCAGGAAACATCACATAGTCATCTTCCTGCATACTGCGCCGCTGAGACAGAGATCATTATCGACCACCTGGCACAGCACTATGAACTGCTGTTTGGGCAGATAGCCCACAACCAGCAGGAGAGGACCGCCCTGTGGAATGAGCTAGTCCACAGGGTCAGTAATGTCAGACTGCATAACCGCAGCTATGAGCAGGTCCGGCATCATTGCACCGACCTGCTTCACCATGTACGTCAGCGTGCAGCTGCCGTAAGGGGGGGACCACTGAGATGTCCTATACATAGTCTGCTGCTGTGTAGTAGTAATAAACATTTGTGTATAAGCTGTAATATTGTGTAATTCTACTGTTGATGTAACATAATGCTGCACTCACCTTTTATGAATGTCACAGCTGTGGCCACTAACATCAGCTTTCTCACAGTCCTATGTAGCTTCCTCCAGGATACCACCACAGCAGCAGCTTGTAGCTTGTGAGTATCGTTCATGTTCATGCATGATGATAAACTGGGCATGTAATAGCTATGGGATATCCCATGCACATGTCTAACACACCTACCCATACTGCATGCTATACACGGTCATGTTTTGTTGCTGTGAAATGCACTGCATTACAGTAGAGACCATGCTGGGGTACTGGATGGGTACAACAGACATGTGCAAGATAACTAACATCCTGTCAATGTGCAATGTGTCCACAGGAATGTGAAGTGTGGCAGGACACACGGCCTACAGTACATGTGTGACTCAACACCACCATGGCTGCAGCTGCACACAGTCAGGTTAAGTAAATGTTGCAGATGTACCCTGACCCCACAGCACTCATGACAGCAGTGTGTGCAGTCCCAGGGATGTGCACATGAGTAGGCCTTGCAACCATACAGAGGTCTGGGGCATGTGTAGGGCACCCCCCCACAGCCATGGTAAGGTCCGCTGTTTGTCAGTGTAATAGTCATGTACTGGTCATACATACACTGCTGATGTTGTGATCTGTAACGCAGACATCAAGCATCCACAACTGATAGCTGTTCACATGTCATGCCAGGTATGAGTTGCTACAACACGTATGGGCTGTGAGCATTGGTGCTGATATAACCGACACAGTACTACAGATGCATCAATGGTTTTTACACCTGCGAGGTATGGTGCACAGTACAAGGCAGGGTGTGGAACAGGTCCACAGTAACACTTTGTACATGGGTGCAGTGTTAACATGGGAAGGGCCATCGCCTACCAACACAGCCCATGCCTCACACACGTGTACTGCCGCTAGCATGAAGTCACTATAGTTGCACTGCATGCTGTTGAGCACCATATGTAATGCATGTTGACAGAAGAGTAATGGGAGGACTTTGTGTACAAATGTGCAAATCCACATGTAGGAGTGTGTGTCTTGATTGTGTTTGTAAATGCAATCTAGTGGAGTGTTGACAGTGCATGTCAGATGTGTGTGTGTGTGTGTGTGTGTGTGTGTGTGTGTGTGTGTGTGTGTGTGTGTGTCCATGTATGCACAGGCGATAGGATTACGCTGTACATAAAGTGAGACATGGGACACAAGGACAACCTGTCAGGTATGTGAACACAGGACAGCTGATAGCATAACAAGGTCTGTGGCATGGAGCAGGCATTGGGAGGGTGCAGTACATACCAGATATACACATCATGTTGCCAGCAGCAGATAGGAAACCAGCTACACACATATGCAGCACTACAAATTCAATGGGGAATTGCCACAGCACATCAGTGAGTGTATCCAGGTAGTACTGTTGTCCGCATGATGGGTTGCTTGTGCAGCAGATGTGGCATGGACTGAGCAAGACTGCAGTATGAGGCTCTGGTGTGTGACATATGTAGTGAATGTATCATCCTCAACCATATAGGGGCCTTGTACACCATTACTGCCCATACATAAGGTACTACAGGGTGACAGCAGTGAGGCCGTGTATAACCTACTCCACCCAAGTCAGGGAGACAGTGGAGTAACAGGTCAGGTGTTGTAACCACACGTGTAGGCATGGAGAGGAATGATATGTTAATGGGCAGTAGTGATGCATGTATATTGGCAAGTGCCATGCAGGATGGGGAACATATGAAACTGACTATGGGACTGTCTGTAAACCCAGGGAAAGTGAGGTAGTAAGGTGGCTGTTAGTGTGTGTATGTGTGTACTGTTGTACAATGCTGTACAGGTCTTAACTTGTGTATTTGTTTCCCCCCCACAGGTGGCAAGGTGGGCCAGGGACCCTCCTGCACGTAAACTGAGCTAGGTGTCCCTACAGACACAGATGATGATGATGGTACAGGTGTCCCTACAGACACAGATGATGATGGTACAGGTGAGGCACAGGTGAGGTTATCAGAGGCCGACACTGCACCATGTGTCATCACCCTCCCAGTCACCCCAAGCCCACACACAGTTACAGTGCCCCTACAAACCCCATCACATGTGGCCATAGCAGAGGGACATTTGATGCTTGGTGGCAATGGCCAGGAAAGTGTGATGTCCGTGCCAACTGTGTCTGGTCACAGTCGGCATAGCTGGAAGTCTGGAAGGCCACCACATCAACAGATGTACTGTGGTGCTCATGGGAGGGCCACAGGTCATCATGCCCCTGGCAGAGGTGCCACAACTGGTACCACCAGGAGCATGTTTCACACCATAATGGAAGCACAGGCACATATGGAAATGCACACCAGACAGGGCCTGAGGCTGCAGAGGTCTGCTTTCACAGCTGTAAGTGGCAACCTCCATGAACTCACTGGTGCCTTAGGTGAATGTACCGAGGTCATGGATAGACGGTGGGCTGAGATGGTTGGCTTCCTCGACCGTGGTATGTCTGTGCTAGAACATGTGGTTGGAGTGGTGTGGTGGACGCATGGATGTAGGTCAGAAACACCAGCAGTTGGCGGTCAACATGGACGTAACAAGATGCCCAGCCACTCCCTTAGTGGCAGTACCAGCCCCAGCACACCACAGGGGCTGCTGTCGACATCACACCACAGCAGGCCTTGTGCATGTGGCCCTGGCCTTTCCCAGGCTGGACATGGTTCCAGTGGACATATGTCATCAGGGGAGGGTAGCACCTCAAGGTCTGCACCTGCATGTGCCCATGGAACCCCTGGCAGGCACAGTCAGTGTGTCCATGGCCGGAGGCAGTGAACAGCACACCCTGCCAGGTATGTTCTGCAGCTATCCAACATCATCCATATAGGACAGCCACATGGCAGAACTGTGTGCATGCATACCCACACACTATGCAACCACACCTAGGGTGACCCCATGCCGACACACACATCACCACGCACCAATCAATGAACCACACCCCTCACCCACCCAAATGGTGACACATGTTTGGACCACCCTCGACCTCTGGCACACCTGCAACACACCCTGTGCATATTATGATACCTGTGCCACATCCCTGTCATCCATAACATCGATGCAGGGACAGGCTACTATGGTTCTGATGCACATGCTGACTGTAATGGAGTGCCACAACGTACCATAGTATAGAATGTAGTCAGGGGTAATGTGTACTGCATACATGTCAGGAAGTGCAGCCATGCAGCTATGATGCATCTCAGCTGTTGGTAACACCGGTTGTTATCCCCATACTGTCATCCATTTGTGCTGTAGGCATACATGTGTCAGCAGGAGGATGGTCTGCAGTCATATTCCACAAGGGTATGTTAGTGTGGCACCATGGCCATGACATATGTGGTGTACAGTTGCACACATGCCACAGGTATGTATAACAGTTATTTGCCATGCAAAATTGCCCAGTGGCCTGCTGGTACAGGTATAATCTGCACCCTTATGTCAACCCATCCACATACACACACATTCTTACTTGGCAACACTGTGTCAACACTGTGTCTAGACCCCAACCCAGGTATGTAGTGCTACTGAACTGTGTGGCTGTCATTGCACACACTACACCATCTATAGGGTGAGGTGTGTAGCAGGTCACATGCTACATGCAGACCATCCACAGACACGTACAATATGGTAATGAGGGATGTAATGTTTGTATATGGAAAATACATAGTGTGTCATACCATTATATACACATTGACTGACACATAACCGGTAGACACACATCTTAGAGACATGGTTGTATAGTTGCTAACTAACTAGTTCATGTGTCCAATGTGTTACAGATAGGCTGCACACAGCACATGTGTAACTGGGCTGTATCCTGTTATCTGTTACCTGTATGGGTGATGGTTACATTGGCCACCTGAGAGTGGTACATGGGCCATATACCAGGTGTACCATGGTGTAAAGACAGTGTACACAGCACCCACATCCCCCACTGGATATTGTACACACTGGAACCCATCTTGATACTCTGACATACCCACTATCACACATTGGCCATGACGCCAAAACAACCCATTGCATATCACAACAGTGGTAACACAGGGATATGCATGTGATGCACATACCACAGGCATAGTAGGGTGTTGCATTGCATTGCCACACATTTGGGCGACAACAACAATATTCGTACTACTGTGTGGCAATGTGTATTGTAATAGGAGTATGTGGACTCGGAATGGTGTACCCTACAGATAGCACACATAGACACACGTGGCAGACCTCAATGGGATTCCCATGCCTACTGACCCATTCGTTCAACACTGTTGTGCTGGTACTGCAAGGCACATGTAGCTGTTAAGGAGAGGAGTGTAACAGGCTACATGTTATGTTAATGGTGTTGAGAGGCACCACACACTATATGAGTTGTACAAATAGGCACCCCCCCCCAGCCAAACACATCCTCCCTGCAATACACTACCAAGTGTTGAAGATCCCATAACCAGGGCCAGTGACAACATGGGCACACAATGTTACCTGTACTACATCCCACCTTGTATGATGTCAGGCTGGTATTGGTAACATATGCAGTACAGTCTGGCTCCCATGGGTAATGTATTATGTGGAAGCCATCAACATTACCAGTCTACTTATACACAGACACAGATATGCAGATACAGGTATACATATTTATAAATATATATATATATATATATATATATATATATATATATATATATACACACACACACACACACACACACACACACACACACACACACACACACACACACACACACATGTGACTACACATGCAGTTATATGTACAGTAAGATACCTAAGTGGAAGGTGCACACAATATGGAAAAGCCACTGTGCCTACAGTTGACCCCTGAATGACTGGAGACTGTATGTGCCACCCATACAAATGACAATCATTGTCTGTAACAAACACCCACAGAGAGGTCATAGGTAAAACAACAGATACAGGTTTGCAGACATGGAAACCTGTAATTGTGTACAATTACAGTTCTACATGCCATGCTATATAGCTGTTCTGACACTGACAACTATATCAACGGAGTGGACCAGTTACAGTCATACACTAGTCTGGAAAGGTTCACAGCTGTTGCTGTCCAGGCCAAGACATTTACATTGTACAATAGGAAAGACAGACTGGGCCACAGGATATCTAACTATCAACAGTATGTAATACAGGTGTGTAGTTCAGCAGCCTCTATCTATACACTGTACAAACACAGTAGGTGGTATAGATGTCATATGACCACATGGGTTGTAACTGCTACATAACATGGCATAACTGACACCATCACGAGTACGCCAACACACAGAACAGTTTGTATGGCAGGGGGCAGTAGTCCTGCATTACCAAGATTCATGTCAGTAATGTGTATATAGGTGAAGTATATGGTATTG
Organism: Protopterus annectens; assembly: GCF_019279795.1. Classification (NCBI taxonomy): domain Eukaryota; kingdom Metazoa; phylum Chordata; order Ceratodontiformes; family Protopteridae; genus Protopterus; species Protopterus annectens. The sequence goes on along the minus strand of NC_056743.1, from coordinate 618,519,593 downwards.
TACATCCAGATACCTTAAGGCAACTCAGCCCTGATACCCCCACATTTTGTAACAGCCTAGGTAATTTCTGGTGCCCCCCCTAGACTCAATACAGGGCCATATACCACTGTTACATACACTGGGCTCTGCAATGCAGGAGGGCACAGCTGTATTGTGTAGGTGGTGCCTACACATATATGGCCCCAGCCCCACCATATGTGTGGGGGTTACAACGGCAGTGGACTGATGGCAGACATGGCAGTGTGTTATACTCCCAGCCCACTATGGATCAACCACCGACATGATGACATATGTGCAAAGCTTGGTATGTAGGTGATGGACAGAGGCTGAAATACATGCACATATGTGGACAACTGTTGCCATACACTACGCAAGGTGCAGGTGTTACAGGATGGTCTGTAACATACCCTTAGTCAGGGAAGTGATGGTAGAGATGGTCATGGATGTAGCCATGTACCGGTAACACGCAACACACACAATTGCCAGTGTATTATCTGACACAAGACCTGTGTGGTGGACAGACAAGACATGATAGGCACAGCTCCAGCTGGCATGAGGGTAGGCCCACAGTTGTGTGCTATGCAGATGGACTGCATTCCATGCAAACTAGTATGTACACCCACACCTTGTAACACCAGTACTGTACAAAGCATAACACAACTCTACTCACAGTCTGTCTGTACTTCCTGATCCTCCTACAAATATGTGGCTGCCCTGATTGTGCCGGTTCTCCTGTAAGGGGTATTGCTACATGCTGTCGTTAGCACTGCTGCCCACACATAGGACGGATGCCCGCCACACAGGAGATGTAATGGGACCACACACACATGATGTGGGAATCTGTAGTAGGTGGTTGCCATGACTGTTAATTGGGTGTAGTACACATGGTTAATCATATATCTGGCTATCTGGATAGGTATATGTACATATATTTCCACCATATGTCCTGGACATGAAGTGTAGGCCAACCCCAGCCCGTATGTTCCCAATGTCGTAGTTGCAGGGGATGTCCGGTATGTATAGCAGGTATACTAGTAGACTATTGCTACTGTCTTTGGGATTGTCTTCACAGACATGGTGTGTGTGGGAGGTCACATCTGCTTATAACATGGGTGCCATTGGTTACTGAAAGACATCCAAAGGACATCAGTGTACAGTACCGCTGCTAGCATGTAATACTGCTGTGGACTGCAGCAGAGATATTGGCCAATATATTTGAAGGGTCTGACACACTCTGTACAGTCCAGAGGTATACACATAAGCCCTTAGTGCTACACATGTGTACCATCCCTGACAATATGGATATGGATGGCCATGTAGATGGGTATAACACATGACCAGTATATGATGTCCACCATAGGTCATGCATTCACACACCTCTGCCTGGCCTGTAATGGTATGACCACTGGTACAGGGGTGCCATGGCCACATACTACACAATAGGTATTGACATACATCTGCACTGCATTCCACTGCCCTGTCTGACATACATGACTGTTAGGGGAGGGCCGGCAGCAGGACATCTGGCTAGTATCTGCACATGACATCCCACTGGGTAGGTACACTCAGCTGCTAGGCATGTCACAATGCACTATGCAGGCTGGAGGCAGACTGGCTCAACACTGGCCTTCATCTCCCAAGGAGGAATGCACATGTACCTGCATATAAAGCAGGCTCAACAGGCATGTCACAGCACAAGGTAAGATACACCTGTGTGACAGTGCATATCCACAACCAATGTGAACACAGCCACAGCCACATATGGTTAGCTGGCATGGTATTACAGTATATGGACTATGTGTTCAACACCATCCTCATATGTGCCACTCACAGACTGACCCTACAGTATACTGGTCTGTTACACAGCTTGGTCTGGTGGCTGTCTGTGGTATGGGACATGTGTGTTTATGGCCCTACAAACATGTATGCCACTACAGTACCATACAGTGGGGTAGCATGTAACATCTGATAGTAGGGGAGCTAGAACAATGTCATCTACCACAGTCTGTACACAGGCTAAGGTACATGTCAACACTACACACACTGTCAACATTCACCATAGGTACACAGACCTCAGTACTGTACGAACATCCACAGAATGTGCAGGTAATGTCACGTAATGTAACCCCTACTGTACATAACATGTGTAGCAGTCAGATATATCAGTGGCTTGTTCTCGGATATGATTCCACAAAGTATGGTGTACAGCACATATGCACCACTTCATGCAATGCATATGTACAAAGGTTGATAGACGTGTGGCTGGGAGGACACACACAGGAACAACAAAGGAAAAAGAGTCAGCACACAATAATTCCAGTGTAGCCTTCTGGAAAAGGACAAATTTATTCCATGAAGACTGAATAAAAATTAACCCAGTGGGATCATACCGGTTTCACCATAAGCCTTCTTCAGCAACCACACACAAAAAAATCCAATAAAGGCTATACATTCACATATATTTATATTCAATGTAATATCTCCCTCTAGTGGATCAAAAATACATTGCAAAACTAAATCACAAAAATAATAGATTACAAAATCTTGGAATATCCAAGAAATATATAGCGATTGTATCCCAATGTATACAGAAATCCAATGGTAAATATATAAATGATGATCCATTGCAGAATACTTCAAAATTGGTTATTCAACCCAGGTAAAAATACCTGTTTAACAATCAACATTTTTTCTTTATTCATTAATTCATGTAACACATGAACGTTACTACTCTTTAGCCTGATACAGTCAATGACCAATATAGCTAAAACTCCCTGTCGGATGTTTAAGTATGTGTTTATATAAGGAACTTGAAACATTTTTATTTCTAATATCACTTGTGTTCCCAACCCTTAATTTAAAGGGTCGGGAAGTTTGTCCCACATAAAATGCTCGACAGCTACATTGAGCTAAGTAAATAACCCAGCTGGTACTACAGTTGGCAAAAAAGGAAACATTGTAAACATGGAGAATTATGGGAAATAAAACTGTCTGATTTGAGCACCCTCAGACAATATGAGCAGTGCCACATGGATGACATCCCAGTAAAAATTGCCCAGTTACTGTAGTTTAAACTGGGGGATTAGGAAAATGATTATGAACCCTCTTATAATGACTGAATAAGGATCCCAATGACCGCCCCTTTCGAAAGGAATAAGAGCACCAATCCTTAATATAATTATTTAATATATTATCTGCCTGTAACAGGTGCCAATGTCTTTGGATGATATTCATGAAAATCCTAGTGTTTCTGCCATAAGTAGTGACCAGTTTAGGCTCCTGAGATTGATTTGTGCACTTAAGAAGATATGTTAACAACTGTGACCTATCTTGTTGGTTAGCAAACTGACTGGCCCTAGTGATGTCACCTGCTTGATACCCCCTGTTCTTAAATCTGGCTATTAGTTCTTTATAATACATACTTAAACATCCCACAAGGAGTTTTGGCTTCATGGTCATTGACCGTATCAGGTTTAAGAGCAATGAGGTTCATGTGTTACATGAATTATTAATGAATAAAGAAAAAATGTGGATTGTTAAATTGGGAGCTCTATTTTTACCTGGGTTGAATGACCAATTTTGAAGTATTCTGCAATGGATCATCATCTATATATTTACCATTGGATTTCTGTATACATTGGGATATATTTGCTATATATTTCTTGGATATTCCAAGATTTTGTAATATATTATTTTTGTGATTTAGTTTTGCAATGTATTTTTGATTCAGTAGAGAGATATTACATTGACTATAATTATATGTGAAAGTATGGCCTTTATTGGATTTTTTTGTGTGTGGTTGCTGAAGAAGGCTTATGCCGAAATCGGTATGAAACTACTGGGTTAATTTTATTCAGTCTTCATGGAATAAATTATTCCTTTGCCAGAAGGCTACACTGGAATTATTGTGTGCTGGCTCTTTTTTCTTTGTTGTTTTTAAGATGGTATAGCCATGCACCAGCCACACATGCAGGTTCCTTTTTTTGCTGTTAGCACATACACAGGGTCAATATGATGTGTTGCTGTGATAACCACATACATTTAGTGTTATTACAGTGTTGTTGCAGCATATGGCCTTTGAGGGATATGACATCTGTGACTACCACAGCTTTCTCCATCTACTGACTGCAATCCTCACACTACCTTCAGCAGTCAACAGCTAGATGCTCCGTGGGTGACACATGCAACCATGGACACAACACTGCCCAGCCTGCAGATGACCCTGCAGATGGAGATTCCCCATAAACATGGAACTGACATGGCAGGTATTTTGACATGTACAACAGCCATATCCACACTACTCTGTTAAAGCAATATTACTCCAAATGCAGTATAGCGGCACTTACAGTCTGTAGTCAGGTCAGGCACATCCACCTCCTGTTAGTTGCACTGTTTCCACAGTGTATGTTAGAGGTACATCACAATCCATCTGAGATGCTGTTTGCCACACTACAGATCTAGTTCCTGCTCACACTGGGTGAAAAGGGCCAACACCGCCATGATGTTCCTAGGTATTGGAGTGTGTTTCCATACAATTGGCTATGGGAATGTTACCACAGCTGTTTCACATGCAGTCAGCTAGGGGAGGGCTGCGATTCATGCAGAGGCCATCAGCCGATCATGAGCATTACTTAATTACACATGCTGCTGCCTAAGCAAAGCAGGTGTAGGTCTCCATGTCCACCTGAGAGGGGGGTGGGAGATACAGACAGAGGCAAATACATGTCAAGGACTGGTGGGAGGGTAAAACTGAAGCATGTTTGTGTCACACACCTAGCAGCACAGGGTATCAAACCCCTGACAACTATGTAGTGCTAGCACAGTTTGCAGCAATTATTGGATGCGCCACATGGGTTACCTGTTGTGGAGCACTCAGAACATATATGTGATGGTGAGTGACATCTGCAACAGGGATACAGTAGCTGTATGGTAGGTGACATACACATGCCTGTTGGCATGAACAGGTGCCAGCATCAACACAGTCACACTCTCACAAGGACACACACACACTGACACATGTGGCAGGGCCAGGTGTACAACTCATCGGTTGTGGGATTCACATCACTGTGCAGGTATCCCATGCACCACACAGGTCATATGGGGGCTGTACAGGTGAAGGGTATGGGGAGGTGTCTGACATCAGGCAGCATGCTGCAGTATGACCATGGGGGTTGTAGGGAGTGTGGATGTGAACATCTGCAGCATGCAACACACACACAAACACACAGGGTGCCAGTACTGACATGCATGGATGCATGTTTGTACAGGTGTGTGGTGTTCGACTGTGCCAGATGGCTGTCCAAGGCTAGGCGATGGGTGTACCTTGGCATCAGGCCACATGATGATGGTCTGCATTGTGGCTCAGGGATCTAGTGTCTGCATTTGCCCACAGAGGTGAGTATTGTATCCCCCATCCAATCACCTGGGTGACTACTGTGTGTGGGCAATGTTGTGCATTGCTTGCCATGTCTGTGTTCCTTCATCCATGACATGGATGGCATCTGGGATGTGCACACCTCCCACATGCATGTACAGTGACATGTGGAACTGTACCTGGAGTGTCCGGCCCATGTTGTGAACACAGATTATCATCAGATGTGCCAGTTCTGCCCACCTGTGGCAGGAGCTGGTAATGGCCAGCAGCTTTACCCTGCACCTTCATGGAGTGCATGCTATCAGCATTCCTTGGTGTCAGTGCCATCTGTCCATACGGGCATGTTGTCAAGCATGGTATGTCCATTGTGGGTCACATGATGGCACCACAGGTGGTGCAGGTGTCCATTGGGGAACATGGGGGAGATGCACTGTCTGCATGTATGTGCATATTGGACAGATGGACGGACTGGGTGTCATGCCCTCTGTGGTCCACCACTGTCACTCCATAGTTACTATCAGTGGCCAATATGCAGTGTACTACCCACATACTGGCTGTTACCTAGGCATGTGTGTGTGTATGACACATGGGGTGAGAGTGTGCTCTGTGTAATACTGGGGTTGCTAACTGTGATTGCCTGGCCTTGATATCACATGTCTGGGTATGGCTGTGCACCCCAGCCTCTCAGCCATATCACATGTGTTATCCCTGTACAGTGGACATTGTGATATGTAGTATGGCCACCATATAATAAATATGCAAAACCCACTCCACATTGGCCACAGAGTCACAACCACCTCTGTACAGGATACGGGTTACAAACTCACACTCACACATACACACACACACACACACACACACACACACACACACACACACACACACACACACACACACCTACCTGTCATGTTTGGGAGTAGAACCCCTACCTAACTAATGTATTACACTACAGCACTATGCAGTTATAGTACACACCACGGATATTACTGGAGTAGTCCTTGCCCAAAATTATATTTCACAATGACTGACATCAGCAGGATTGCCAAAGTAGGGCATGTGTAATGACTGTGAGAGACTAACCTAAAATGCATTGCTCCCTACACAGACAGTGACATACGCAATACATCCGGAACTGCCATGTGTGGGGATGGAACCCAATCATGCTTCTAATTCACAATACAGCAGTATGCAGTTACAGGACGTGCTATGGTGATTACTAGTCTACAACCTTCCCAGAGGTGTATTTCAAGGTGCGTGACATCAGCAGCCTTGCCAAAGGTGGGTATTTGACTTGTAAGGGGTGTGAGTATCCTAAAAAGGATTGCGCTCTACACAGTCAGACATGCACACAAACACAGACACACACACACACACACGCAGTTGCCAGGTTTGATGTTGGTACTACTACCTAATTAGTTTATCACACTATAGCGGTACGCAGTTACAGGATGTGCTACAGAGTTTACTGGGCTACAGTCGTCCCAGAGGTGTATTTCAAGGTGCATGACATCAGCAGCCTTGCCAAAGGTGGGTATTTGACTTGTAAGGGGTGTGATTAGCCTAAAAAGCATTGCTGTCTACACAGTCAGTGACAGACAGACATGCACAGATACACGCACACAGACTCTCACACCCACAGTTGCCACATCTGGGGTTTGACCTCCTACCTAACCACATTATCACACTACAGCAGTATGCAGTTACAGCATGCGCTACAGAGATTACTGGGCTACAGCTTTCCCAGGGGAGTATTTCTAGGTGGGTGACATCAGCAGCCTTGCCAACGGTGGGTATGTGAATAGTAAGGGGTGTGAGTAGCCTAAAAGGCATTGTTCTCTACACAGTCAGAGACAGATACACACACTAACAGTGACACACACACACACACACACACACACACACACCCATACACATACACACATAGTTGCCATGTCTAGGGTTAGAACTCCTACCTAACTAGTCTATCACACTACAGCAGTACGCAGTTATGGGACGTGCGGTGGAGATTACTGGCCTACAACTCTCCCAAAGGTGTATTTCACATTGGATAACCTCAGCAGGCTTGTCAGGGTACTGCTATGGGGTGGCCGGTGTATGCATGGCCCATACACCATTCATGTAGGATGACACGCCACAAGCAGCCACACACAGGGTCATATGTCACAGGTGCATTTATAGGGCAACTAGCTGACTATGTCCTTGTACAGCCATGTTGCACAGCTGACACATGGACCACATAGACTGTGGTGCTGACAAGTACTGGTAGCTAGTAACTGAGGTGTGACATCTGCACCTGATGTGTTTGGGGCCCTTTGGCTGTGTGCTGGGTGGGACAGGAGTGGATGGCTACTTGTCATGGTCACCCTCTTCCACACATCTATATCCATCTACCTTTGGCTTATTATGGTGTGTTCTCCTTACATATATGTCTGTATTCATATCCACTGTGTGTGCAAGGCATGAGTGCATACTGACATGTGTCTGCACTAACAATTGCAACCGATGGATGTGTCTGGTCCACTTGTGTTTGCATACATGGCCTTCATGTGTTTGTGTGTGAGCATGCCCAGAAGACCTTTCAGTATGTTAATGACTGATTTCTCTTAGTGTGTGAGCATGCCCAGTAAGGCCATCTGTTTTGCATGTGTGGAGCATGTCTGGTGGTTAGTACTGCACAGCTGACCTTTGTTGTTCACCAACGGGTAGCTTGCTGTGTCTGCAGGGTGTCCACCGATCATTTGGCATTGACTTTTGCAACATGTCTCCATAGCGGGGGGAACACTTGACTATTTCTATGTTTCTACACAGGATTGGGGGGGGTGCACCTGACTGTTACTATATATTTCTATGTGGGGTGGGGGGCACGCCTGACAGTTGTACACATTTGCTAGGACTGTACTGGTATGTCCAGTAGTCCATTTCCGTCAGTAGTCTTACCTATCGTGCTGGCTAAGCCATACCAGTGTACTACCGTTCTTATCTTTTGATTGCATACACATTAGTTTCTGACTTCCTAGCCATCACAACTGACATCCCACTACCTGGCCTGCTGTAGTCTGTCCGTGTAGGCCTGGGTGAGGGTTACCCAGAGGCCATAGTATGGCATTTGTTTGTGTTTGTCTACACCTGTCCTGCTGGCTGTGACTGTTGTTGGGTATGTGACCCCCCTCCTGACTGGCATGTGTGAGTCCCTTATCTTGTGGGTGTCCCAGTATTGAGGGTGGTGGTGCAGGGCTGCCTATGTTGGATGCACATAGTACACTGCCTACGTATGGTTAGGCACAGGTAGTGTAATGTTTGGCATCCCTTTTACTGTATGCGAGAGTCAGAGAGAGGTGCTATTCCCTGGGTCCCTCCCATGTCAGAGAATGTGCTATGTGTTGCCTCTTTGCCAGGGCATACTGGGAATGCCTCCTTCTGCCTATCGGGGCAGGCTCAGGTTGTTCCTCCTCTGAGTCACTCTGTGCCTGTGCAGGCCTTGGAATTGGTGAAGGGCTATGTGGCCCTGCCCCTTGCTGCTCCTGCTGCAGCTGTTTCCACAGGATCATATTGTGTAACATGGCACATACAAGGATGATTTGGGAACATGTAGTTGGTGAGTACTGCAAGGCTCCAACGGATGTGTCCAGGCAGCAGAACCGTGACTTGAGCATCCCAAACACACACTCTGTTATGATTCTTGTTTGTGCATGTGCCTCATTATGGAGTTTTTGTTTGGGTGTGTGCATTTCTGATGGGTGTCATCAGCCACGGCTCCAGTGCGTATCCAGCATCCCCCACTAGGTGACCGTGTGGGATGTCCCCATTGGCAAATTTCTGGTAAAGCTGCATCAGATGCCAGAATGGGAATCGTAATAACATCCAGGGCAACCAGCACACACGTTCAGTATTATGCCCTGGGCATCGCACATAACTTGGCAGTTGATAGAGGGGAAGCCCTTGTGGTTGATGTAGACCCTACCCTGCTCACCAGGTGGTGCTTTGATGAGTATGTGCGTGCAGTCTATTGCACCCACTACCTCAGGGTATTCTGCTATTTGCTGGAAGAGACGCATCCTGCTGGCCGACGCCTCATGGGTGAGGGGTAAATATACATGCTCACCGACATGTGCTGCCATGGCATCCAGGAACTGGTGGAGTACCCTGGATGTTGATGCCTGTGAGATCCCCATCATATCCCCAGTTGGCCTTTGGAAGGTACCTGTAGCTAGTATTCTTAGGCCTACACATACCTTCATTTCCACTGGAATGGGTTCCCCTCTGTTAGCTCTGTGTGTCAGGTGTGGCCGGCACAGCTCAACAATCTGCTGTAATAGGTCCCTGTCCACCCTATAGCGCTCCACTATCTCCAGCTCATGTAGCCCTTGGTAGGTTACCCAGGGTCTGTACACTCTTCTCTGTCTCCTCACTGTGGGTTGTTCGGCAGCATTCCCATCCTCACCACCCTCAGCCTCTTCCACAAGTTGTATGATAGCTATTGCAGCCCCTAACATTTTGCTGTTGTGAGTGTTAAAAGTTCCCCGCTTGTTTACACCAGTGGTGTAGAGTGTGGGAAAAACTGGAGGGGTAGATGTTTGCATAGTTTATAGTGGTGTTCTGAGCTGGGCTGGTCTGCTGCCTGTGTAATTGGCTGGATCCAATATGTTTCACCTGGCAGCGAACCTAGTACCCCTTGATTAACTTCCTACTGCTGCTTTCCCTTCCCATTGCCCTTCTGTTTCAACCCAGGGGGCGCGCCGCGCAATCTGTGTACTCCAATGTGCACACTGCTGCTATTTCCTGGGTTCACTTCCTTTATCTTCCTGTAGATCCCGTTGCGTGGCGCACACACCCGCTTACACTTTGTCATACATGCTGGGCAGGTTTAGACACCCCCCCCCCTGGCTTTGCTGTGCTAAGCTAGATGCAATCCCGAGCCACAGGGCTCCAATCCACTGACAGTATGCCTGACACTCCCACAAATGACGTCACCCACCTCCTAGTCTTGCACTCAGCTATTCATACTCTTTCACTGTTGGGATCTGCTTCACATGCTGGGGAAAACTGGGATTTACTATCCTTCCCCTCATTTGCATAGAATTGCCTGCTAATGCATAGTTACATGTGTCACACTGTGCCTCCCCCCTTAGCAACCACTATTCACTGAACAGGTTGTCTTTTGCCTGCCATTTACTTGCATAGAGGAATACTGATAGACTGCTTTTTTTAGGTTTATTTTCTTATTTCCCCACCGATCCCGTTTGTGTGGCTCTGCCCTATGCTTAAACGGTCGTGATCGGTGGACATATACATTTTGCATTGTTTGCAATTATTTGGAGCTGTCGTGGCTCCGTTTTGGAGTTTGGAGTACCATACTCTGTTACTAACCAAGTACATTTCTGCATATTACACTAGTCCTGCATGCCCTGATTCCTGCTTCCTGGATGGCAGATTTACCTCATTTGCATGGTTTTCACCTGCAAATGGGGTGATTTGCATACGGGGGCTGGGAACGTGCAGCACTAGTACATCAAACGTGCACGTACGTGGATCGCTTGGCCGCCATATTGGCAAAATTTCCTCTTACACTAATCATGCACGCCATGCAAGCTTTTGAGAATCCGAAGGATTGTGTCATCTACTCTAACTGAAGGCACAGAGGTCCATTTTCTTTCTTTACCAGCTTTACTATGCTGCTGCCAGACTGAAAACAGCCTAACTACAGAGATGTGTGCTTCCTTCCCTGATTTCAGGACATTGTTATGATATACTTGTTCTAGTGTTCACATGCTCATCTGCTTAAACATGTAGTAGACATCATTATTTTTTCTACTATTTCAAATAGTAGAATTTGTGCAATCTGTGTAAAAACTTAATAACACAAGTACGAGCAATGTTCGGACTTGCACTAGGGTTCCCATTAAAGTGGGTGTGCATTGGGGTTCAGCTGTGAGCCCACTGCTGTTCATACTGATGATGGACTACATTAGCAAACTGGTTGGAGGGTGCAGAGCAATAAAGGCACTGTATGCAAACAATGTGGCATTACAAGCAGATTGAACAAGATCTTCAGCAAATGATAGGTGCCTGGAATGCAAAACTTTAGGCACATGAGTGAAACTGAGTACAGATAAGTCATTTGTCAGCAAATGGGGTGAAATCTAAAGAAACTAAAAGTTAACTATGATATCCCCATCTACCTTAACATCTTCAAGTGTTTGGAAAGGATGGTTGAGGAGAAGTCTGAATTTGAAGATGAAAGCTGGAATTAGAGATGCTGCAACTAACTGGCACAGTGTATCAGTAGTAGTGTGTGACAGAGGAATGGCAAAGAGGTTAAAAAGTAAGGTATACAGAATAGTAAGACAACCAATACTAATGTTTGGTACAGAAAGCTGGGCGGTGAAAGCAGAATAAGCTATAGGTCATGGAGATGAAGTGCCTGAGGCAGATTATAGAATATATGCTGTGAGACATGAAGAAATGGGAACATCTGAGCAGAAGCCCTATTAGTTCCAATTGCATAGAAGGGCAAAGAGGACAGATTATGGTGGTTTGCCTACGTGTGCTGGAAGTCAGAAGACATACTGGTGAAGAAGATTAGGGGGAGCACAAAGAAGGTGTGAGGAAACCTAGGGTGTCGGGCAAAGAGTTGGATGGATTGTGTGATAGACCACTGACATCAGACATGACCATCAGAGAAGTTAGGAGAATGGCACTGAATCAAGAGGTAATGACAGCTGATGTGACCCCTCATCTCTGTATAGAAAATGGGGAAAGGGGAGCTCGATGGTCATGATGACCTGAATGTCAACTTGTTATGAGGTAGAACACACTTCCTCCTCTCCTATCAGTACAAGCACATGGGTCTCGTATCTAACTCTTCTCCTAAGAAAGGTAACTCAATTCCGTATTCTTTAGTGTCAGTTGTTATTTCTGCCTTGCCTTTTTCCTTTATGCATATGATGGATATAACTCTTCTGTTAAATGTTATCGTGTCTCTCAGTACAAACTACCCTTTCTCTTTATTTTTCTTCCCTAGGTTGTTCTCCCTTTGTTTCACTGTAACTGAGCTCCAATCTCAATTTTTCTTCTATAGGTTGTTTCCCCTGCAAATGGTACCACAGAGCAAAACATTTTTTTTCAGTTTTACTTTTCCCTTACTTGTAGATAGTTGTTTTCTACAGACTTCCTTCCCCTGATTTTTCTGTCTTAACACCAGCAGAAACAGGTTTATAACTTGACCAAGCAATTTTCTTCCTTTCTGTAGTGAATCCTTTCTTACTGATACGTTTCTCCTTCTCAAAACTCGCCTGCTGTGTAGAATTCTGCATTTCTGGTGCTTGTGTTTTAGCTCAACTAAAAGTTGCTGCTCTGGCTGTGCATTTTCTAATTTCATTTTCCTGGAATACATCCTTTAAAAGAGAGATTACTGCTGTTCACTTCTGCTGCCTACTTCATTACACTTTAGGTCTGCCAGATTCTTCTACCCAACTCCTCCTTTTTCTAGTCTCTTTTACTACAGGCTTCGTTGGCATATGTGTGCTAATATATTTCTTTAAATTGTGAAGGCTCCTCTGCTCCCTGTAACCTTAGCCAAATGTTTATACCTTTAGGGCTTTCTTACACTATTTCTTGATCTTTGTTATACACGTATACTTCTGTGACTGTCTCGTTTCTTCCTCTTTTTCCTAGTTAGTTAGAAATGTATCTATAGATGTACTTATTTGCTGGTTCCACTCCCCACATAGACAAGGTAGCCTAGCAAAAGGAGTACCTTTGTCTCATTGTCTCCATAAATCTTTCCCTGTTTATCATATTATGTGTTAAATCAGAAACTACAGCAACAGAGTGAAGTGTCTTCCCAAACATAGTTTATATTTCTGACTCAGCAGTGGGATACTGTTTCCTGTCTCTGAATACAGACTACTAAATGTTTTTCTTAACATTGTCTTTTTACAAATATACTGTGCCTTTATAAGCATGGCCATACTGCTTGAATGCCACAACTCTGCAGCTCCTTGCTATCAATTTAGACATTGCACTTTATTAACTTTGCTGTGACATAATAGCAAAAGACTGACTCTCCTATTTTGCATACAGTTCACATTCCTTAGGCACATCATCATCAGCAGCATGGTTTTCACTGGTTATGGTTTTCATAGATATAACTATGTAACTAGTACTGGTACAAAATCTACATATCACTCCCTTTTCCACATTTAAAACATTATATCTAAATCTAATACTTACCAAAATTTGACATGTTTTATTACAGGTTTATATTGCCTAGGTTTAAATATAATTTCACTGTATAATAACCTCTCTACTGGTGCAACATGTTCGGCATGCTTAGGGTCACTTTGAAATCTCTGCATTCTTAAAGAAGCAAGCAAAAGTCATTTTCAAATTTAGCTGTAGCTAGCATTTGTGTCATTGTATGGTATATTGACCCTCAGCATCTGGCCACAGTATTAAGTACTTGAAACCTATCAGTAAGTATTACCATTTTGTTGGGAGAAGTTATCCAGCTATTAAACTTTTGAGTTTGCATTTGAGGGGTAACCCCATTTCTAGCTAGCCATGATAATCAGTCCCTTTCCTGAAAATTAATGCATTTAAGGCTCCCCAGTAAGATGAACTGATCAGATTCTAGCGTTTTCACTCTGGTCCTTTCCTTCCTGAGGAACATACTTTTTGAAGTCTACCAGGTATTCCTTGATGTCTTCTTCACTTTTTAGTGTCTTTAATGATGGAACTGTCTTTTTGGTGTTGGTTTCACTCAGCTAATGTGTAAAGGTTGTTCAGTTGTGTCCACCCTTGCATATCGACAGGTGTGACGTAAGTGCATGGACCTCAACAAGGCTCACAGCATACACAGCAGAACTAGACCTAATAGGAAGAGCACAGGAAAGTTTCATTTTCAGGTGTGGGAAATTTGGCTCAAGCACTTTAAATCTGTGCAGGCAGCAAAAGATCAGAACGTCAGGACTTTTTACCAAAAAAGTGGCACCAAAAATATGCCTAATGCAGCCAGCAATGTGGAACATAAGTAGCTAAAGTCTACTTGGTCATAAGAATTGCAGTTTTATTCCAAAGTTTAACAAGAAAGCAGCACTGTAGATTATCACCAGCACAGATGAATGTGCCTAAAATACTTTTCTGAACTGATAATGAAATAAGTAATTTATTTCTGTAGTAAGTACAGGAGCCCTTACAAAATTAGGCACAGTACCCAGAGCTGATGTTCCAGGCATACAGTCCTCCTTTGCAAGAAGTCAACTTTTCTGAATTCCTAATGTTACACCCGTTTCCTTTAAACGTCATGAATCTGTATTGTTAATCAGTCAATTAAGTCACAAAGTAATACAAAGTGCAGCTAGTTTAATTTAAAGTACTTAAAGCAACAGTTCTGTTTAGACTGTGCAGTTATACAATGCTTTGCAAAATAAACTCTTAAAATGTAGTAGTAGTAGTACTTTACATCATAGGATCATAGGAGGGTACTAGGCTAATGGTCCTGGGGCCCTTACAAGTCTAGCCAAGAGTTTATCCCCAAAAAGAAACCTTAGTCGGCACCTGTTGCCCCTGTCAGTGAGGGAGATGGGTGGAAACCCTGGGACAAATTTGTGGTTTCCCATCCACCCATTAAGGCTGCGCTTGAAGAGGGTCAGTGAGGTCCTCTGTTTGATGTATATGAGAAGTCTATTCCAGAGAGAAGGCAGCCTGTGGGAGACAAATGTGTCTGTCCAGCAGGTTTTGTTGATGTTGCATATTAGATTCAGTCCTTTTGAGCAGGTAGTGTGTGAGGAGTTATACTTGGGCATATGGAACATCTCTAGTAGGGCAGGGTCCAAGATTGCCTTGTAGGCGAGACACAGATCACCCCTGAGCAATCTGTATGATACCAAGCAGAGTTATAGTGATTTGAGCCTGTCTGCATAGGACAGGTGTTGGAGGCCATGGATTCTCTTTGTGAGGTATTTCAGTGGCCTTTCCAGTTGATACAGGTGTTTGGAGAGGTACATCCCAAATGAGGCAGTATATTTGATTATTTGTCTAATGACGGAGGAGTATAGAAAGGTAATAACCTCCTTTTTTTTTTATGCAATCCCTTTACTTATGAGATGAACCAAGTAAAAGGCTTTTCTGACCACTGCCGCTACATGATGGTCGAATGTGAGGTTATCAATCTGAGTGCCCAGGTTTCTCACCACAGGTTGTGTGCTTAGGGGGGTTACCATTGATGTGGTAATCAGTAGGGGTCATGTTTTTGCAAACGGTATGATGATACATTTTTTTGCATTTAGCTTGAGGACATGACTTTGGCACCAGTCAATAGTTGCTGTGAGACCCTCTTATTTATTTATTATTTATTTAAGTTTGATGACTGGGGAAGTCCACTGGGCTGTAGAGAGTCCCTTTTCAGTGGAGCCCTGGGGAGAAAAGCACCAAGACATTGCAAGTTAAATGTTACAAAGAAATAACAGAGTTCATACAGAACAATTAAACATTACAGAAGAATAATACATTATGTAATAAGCACTTATAGAGTAACCTTGAAAACATGAGGATTACTAGACCTTTGCAGGTTAGGTAAACTCAACATTAACAGAAGAACATTATGTGACTTAAGCTCTAAGTGAGTTAACTTTTAAACCATAGCTACAACCCATTTGTGGTTAGATGAACCATTTTTCATGGAAGAATGAAAGTATAGTACATTAGATAACAGAGAAATTCAGTAACATTTGGGGAGTCAATGACAGCACCCAAGTTACAGTCTTCTGCAAACTTGGTTACCCACATTCCTGTCTTTGCCTGGACCTCTGAGAAATAGATGCCAAACAGTAGAGGTCCCAGGACAGATCACTGGGGAACTTCACTAGTGACAGGTCTGCTTTCAGAGGTGGAGGTGTCTATTTTGACTTTGAGAGTCCTGTCAGTGAGCCAGTTGGCCACCCACCTAATGAGATAGGGATTTACACCAAGTTGTGTTAGCTTTTCGATGATGCCAGAGTGGGGGATTGTCAAAGGCCTTGGCCAAGTCAAGATAGGCTGTATTCACTGACTTTCCCTCATCCAGGGCCTTGGTGACAGTCTCAAAGAAGTCAACCAGGTTCAACAGACAAGATCTGCCCTTGACAAATCCAAACTGGGTGGGGTCAAGTGCTTGGAGATTGTCTAGGGCCTTGTTTATGAGATCCATAATAATAATATGCTCCATGGCTTTAAAGATCAGACTTGTCAAGTTAATGCCAAGGCGATAGTTTCCAGGGTCAGTAGTGGCACCACCTTTGTGCAAGGGGATGACAATGGTAATTCTCCACTCTGCTGGAATGAAGCCTGTCCTTAGGCTGTGGTTGAATAAGCTGCTCAATGACAAAGCTGGTTCTTGCTGGAGATGGTGCAGAATACATCCCGGGATACTATCCGGTCCCATGGAAGCTGTGTTCTTTGCCTTAGATAGGAGCAGTAACATTTGATCTATGGAGATATGAGGTGTGGGACAAGTATTGGAAAGGGCCTTGGGGGGGACGGGGGGTGAAGTTTGTGCGGAACCTAGCTGTTGGCTAAGTCAACAGGATCAGTGTAAGTGATACTGTTAAGTTCTAATTTTGAACAAACCTGGGCTTTGCCACGGAGGTTCCTGATGTAACTGAAGGAAGACTTTATGGTTTGCCTTTGTTTTGGAGGCTAGTTTCAATTCATAATTGGCCTTGGAGGTTTTCACTAGTGATCTAATTTGCTTGTTGAGGCTAAGGAGGGAGTTTTTCTAATTTGGAATTTGCTCCTTTTTATCCTTGGACAACAGTTTCTTCCTTTTGTTATAAAGCCTGTTGATAGAGGATGTCCACCAAACAGGTTTGTGTTTCTTTGAGGAACAGGTTTTAGTTCTATTGGGTTTGGTTGAGTCCATGCAGTTGTACAGGTGTTTGTATACTGCATTGGCGTACTGTTCAGCATAGTTGCCTGTATCCTGTGAGGGGGGTGGTGGTGTGAATCTACAGATACCGTCCCTTAGGAGGTTGTAGTCAGCTTTTGAGAAGTTCTTTTTAGCTTGATTATGGCTGGGGGGCGGGGTAGAAACTTTGAATGAGACAGTGCAATGATCTGATCTCACCAGGGAAGAACATACTATGGGAATAGTGCAGCAGTCACCCACGTTGGTGAGAACCAAGTCTAGAATGTTATCTCCCCTTGTGGGGATGTGAAGAGCTGATCTGGTGTGTTAGAACTGATGAAGTCGAGGAATCATTGAGAGACTGCACTAGTGCAAGAATAGTTCACTCAGTCTATGGTGGGGTACTTGAAGTCACCAAGGATCAGAGTGTTAGGGGGTACTTTGATGGGGTCAGGTAGATCCAGGTAAGAGGAGTGTGGGTGTCCTGAGTCATGGAGGGGGTCTTATAGCTAGCTATAACCTGGATGGGTGTATTGCCAACTGTCAGTTGTACCTGGAGTAGTTCCAGTGTGTCATGGTGGCAAACCATTCTGGAGGTGTGACTGTCATCAATGAAGATAGTGACTCCACCACCCTTAGCCTTCTGACCTCTTTTTGGGGTCAGAATGTGTGGAGGGAGGTATAGCTTGGTTGGCAGGGATGCTCTCTGCATCCCTGAACCAAGTTTCCGTGAGCACACAGACATCAGCATCTTCCAGTGCAAGGAGAGCCTCCAGTGAGTCCATTTTCAGGTTAAGGCTCCTAGCATTAATCAGCATGACCTTCAATTTGCTTTTTGGCAGATCTTTTATGTTGGAAGGTTTGTCTTTGGGACATTGCCTAAAACAGGCACAATGGGGGAGGTGAGAGCTTTGGCCAGGATCTGGAAACCCAGTGGTGACAGGTGAAGGCCATCTCTGGCAAAACATTGAGGCCTGTCGACCATGTAATCCCAGGCAGACTGGTACTGGATCCCCTTGGAATGACACCAGAAACTAAGCCAATTGTTGAAGTTCATTATTTTTTGTTGGTATTATGGTATCATTCTTGGTGAAGGTAGGATGCTGCTTAGAGCTAGTGTCATACCTGCCTGGGACACAAAGTCTGACAGCTCAATCATGTCACTCTTCACATAGTCCAGGGAGGTACGTCTCAAGTCATTCACAGCAACATGGACAATGACAGAGTCATACTTGTACTTGTGGAGAGACTTAAGTGCGTGAGTGATGTGTTGGATTCTGGCACCAGACAGACAAGTGACCATGACCTTTTCCTTGTTGAGCCTGATGAGGGAGACATTGGTATGTCTCACAATCAAGTCACCAGTGACTGGTATGTTTAGTTTATTGTTATGTCTTGTGGGCTGTGATTTTTTTTTTGTTTTGCATTATCGGCTGTGTTTGTGAGACACTGGTGTGTTGTCTGTTGTGTGCGATGTGATTGGTGTTGTGTATGGAATGTGAGTGTGCTTTGGAGGTCTCTGTTGTTTAGGTAAGTTTTTATCAAGGACCTTTGCATATCTGTGTGTGTGTGTTGTGCTTGGCTATGTGATGTGAGTGGTGTGGTGTTTGTGCTGGCAATCTCTTCTTTATCAAGAGTACTGAATGTGGTGTGAGAGAGCAAGGACTCCAGGTTACTGTTGTACATACTTTTCTCAAAGGTGGAAGAATTATGTGCTAGGAGAGGAGGGTTGTCAGTAACCATGAGGCAGTTGTTACACTGTCTCAGTATGCCCGTGTTGACCAGGCTGGCAAGAGAAACTGATGGGAATTGCCCAGACAGTGTTCCGAATGCTTGGGCAGACTTAGAGAGAGGGTTTTGATAAAGGTTTGTCCACAAGAGTGTAAACCACAAGAACCTTCTTAAATGAAAAGTAACTGGCCTGAAGCACAAGTGCTAAAACCAAAGCTAAAATGCTTAGAATAACAGATAAATTTAATCCGGCACTAACAAGTAGTAATAAATGCAGCAGAGTAAAGTTGCTTGAACACTTAAGACAACACAGCAAAAATAAGGTAGTAAAGTATGAAGAGCACAAATACAGTAAAAGCAGCTGAATAATGTGTAAATTTTTTTTAAGTGGAGAGGGATGAAACAGAAGATAGTTCAAGATTAGGGCACTAAAGGGGTTGGCCTTCCCAAATGCTCTGTCTCTACTCAGTACACTGAGCTGATGAGATACGACAGGTAGGAGTGTCCAAAGAAGCAGGGGGGGGGGGTAGTCCTACCCAAATGATCTCACTGCACTACATTGAGTGATCAGGTGAGATTGGACTGGGGGGAGTGACCAAAATCAGATTTACCGCAGGGACAGGCAATTCCAAAGCCACCAAGTCTGTGAGTACAACAACACTTGTTGGGGGGGGGGGGGGGGGCAGGAAAAACAGTGCAGACAACAAAGGACAGAAACAATAAAGCAAATGTATAAATAAAGCAATTATATAAATACAGTACAGTGCAAATCAAGTTGCAAAAATGTGCTTATTTTTTAGGTTTCTAATACAGTGACAGGAATGGACCCCATTCCTAAGTCAAAGTATGAATAAAGTTCATGAAATTAGTATTGTTTCACTCTTTGATGTCAGCCAAAAGTGCTGTTCGCAGCACCCGCAGTGTGCCCAGTAATGACTCCTCCTGCAATCTGTACGGAGTTACATGTATTGGTAGCATATCTAAATATGATTGTAGACTCCTTTTTTATAAGACCCATTGCTCCTACTACTATCAGAAATATCTGTGTATTTTTCTTCCACATTGCTCTAGTTTCTGCTTGCAAATTATGATATTTTATGACTTTGTGTCTTTCTCTACGCAGGGCACTGTAGTCACTGGGTGTGGCGGTTTCAATGATCAGTGCTACTTTTGTTGTCTTTTTCTTGGACCACAATATCTGATTTTCTAACATCTGTCTTTTGAACTGTTGGCAATGGATGATCCCATGTGCTGTAGACTTCATCATTTTGTATGATGTTTTGTGGTTCATGTTTCCACTGTCTTTCAGCCACTTCAATACCATAATATTTGCACAATCCCTAGTGCAACAGTGTCGCCACATTATTATGCCTTTCAGTATACAGTCCTTCAGCCATTAGTAGGTCGTAACCAGCAACAAGGTGTGCAACTGTTTCCAGTTCTGTTTTACAAAACCTGTTTGTTTCTCCCACATGTTCAATGGACTTTGTAAGCCAACGTGTACATAGCCCACTTTCTTGTGCCACCAATATTAATCTTTCATCTCTTGGTTTGAATTTGCCTCTCCTTAACCATTCTTGCGTTCAGTCCTGATCAACATGAGGTTCTTCCCAAAGTTTCCTATACTTGCAACTATATTCATGCATCATCCACATTTCTTGCCTTCTCATTTGGTCCTTCACTTTATATTCTTTCTTTTGTTTTTTGGCACATTCAGTTGCTACCTGGTTTTTATCCACTTGTGGTTTGATTTGCATTCCTTCTTGACACCAGTATGCTTCAGCTAGCCTAAGCAGGGAAGTCATCTTAGATTTATTATCCTCAAGTTTCAAAACTTTCACTATGTTTGGGTCTGTGAGGTCAGCAGATGTGTGTGGAGTCCCACAATTTCAGATCTGTACATTTAGTCATTTTCAAGGAGACCCATCCCTCCCTCGGAATGGGGAATATATAATCTTGGTATGCACTGATTTTTTTTTTATAAATCATTTGGTGAGCATGAAGCATCCTTCTTATTTTCCTATCTAATCTATCCAGCATGCTTTGGGGCCAGTCACTCTAAAACTGTAAGTTAGGAAAGGAAGAGCAAATTGGTTTATAGCTTGGATTTTATTCCTAGATGTCAACGCTGTTTTCAGGATTAATTTAAGTCTTCTAAAGTACTCCTTCCTAAGTTTTATTTGCATTTGTTCATGTTTTATTGTTGATCCTTCATCAATTCCCAAATATTTATATAGTCCCTCTTGCTCAAGTTCTTTTATATCACATTCTTGTTCCAAACTGATATGTTTTCTTGGTGCTGCAGTTTTCCTGCTTTAACGGTTGCTTTTGCACATTTATCAAGACTAAATGACATTCATATGTCATCTGAAAAAGTTTTGGCAACTTGGAGTTGTGCTTTCAGTTCCTCATCTGATGAGCTATATAGTTTCAAATCGTCGACAAAGAGAAGATGAGAATTATTTGCACTTTGTTTTCTAGGAGCCACATTGTAGCCATAACTTAAGCTTTTGAGTAGACCGCTTAATTGATTAAAGGCAAGGCAGAATAGCAGCGGTGTCAGAGAGTCACCCTGGAATATCCCCCTCCTTTGGATTTTTATCCCTGGAATAATAAGTTGTCCTTTATCATGGCTTAATTGCAAAGTGGTCTGCCACTGTTTCATGGTCACAGTAATGTAGTCGATCAGTGTAGGCTGTATCTTATACATTTTTAAGCACACTTCTATCCATGAATGTGGGATACTATCAAATGCTTTTTTGTAGTCAATCCAGGCTATACTTAAATTCTTCCCCTTTTTACAGCTCTCCACTATGACTTTAACAACAAATAATCCTTTGTTCCGTACAACTTTCTTTTATTGCCCTTTTGTTCTGTTGCCATAATTGAGTTTTCCTCTAAATGACTATAAACTCTTTCAACTTCAGTTCTAGTGTATAGTTTATACATTGTCTGAAGGAAAGTTATTGGTCTATAATTTTCAGGGCAGCTTGCAGGTTCACTCTTAAGTAGGAGCATTGTTTTTCCTGTTGTTAGCCAGGTTGGTGTCTGTTTGGGGTGCACATATAAATAATTCTTACTCATGGCTAAATCTTCGTGCAGAGATGTTAATACTTTTAACCAGAAGTTATGTACTGCATCTGGGCCTGGGGTTTTCCAGTTAGAGGCTTTTTTAACTTTGTTTCAACCTCTCTGGTTATTACTTCATCCCATTTCATATTCTGTACATTTAAGCTTCTTATTCTTTCTTTTACTTCTATCCATTTAGCATCTTTATGTTCCACATGATCTTCATAGATACTTCTCCAAAATTTATCTATTTCTTCTTTTTTTCGTAGTCTTTCATTTCCTTTTACCTTATTTCCCAATTCTCTATAAAAAAAATTTTAGGTCATCAATAAATTGCTTATTTTGTACTTTTCCTTTATATTTATCTGTGCATCTTCTAAGTGTTTCCACCTGTGCTGAGATTTTTAGTTTGTTTGCAACAGTGCATGATAGATCCTGATCTGTTCTAATACTGCACATTCCTTTTATCACATCTATCTTTCTGAGCATTTTTGTTGATCTGTTCCCTCTTCTATACTCTTCTAATAGTGACACTTCTTGTCTTAGTTGCTTTATAGTTTTCTCTCTCCGATATTTCCATGATGGTATTCGATTTCTCCCCTTTCTCTCCTTCACTACCCTGTGTTCTTGTGGTAGAACTTTGTCAGTTATTAATTTGGCTGCACAGTAGTGTATCCTGTTTACTTCTGTTATATCGCATGAATTTCTGTGGACAGTCCTAATTACTATGTTCATTTGTTTTATTAAACTTCTGACTTTTTGGGTTTTATTGACCTTCTGCAGTCTATTTCTTTCATTGATCTTAATATGTCTATCTATCTCTGTTAAGTCAAGCAACTCTTCTCTTAGCTCAGTTTCTTCTAGATTGAGGGCACATTTTTTTTCTTCTCCATTTCCTGCAGGCATTCTATAGAAAGTTCTACTACATCTTCCTGTGGCACATTCTCTTCAATTTTATCCTGTGCCATCCGTTGCTCTGTCATATGAGAGCTCACTGGCTTAGCACTCTTCAACATTAACCGCGTCAGAATTTCCACAGTTTCCTGTTCTTTCCCTTGCTGCCCAGCTTCAAGTGAACATTTATACTGGTTTCCTGTGGAAGGCTCCAAAATATCTTCATATGGCACCTGACCAATTGCTTCCTGTTCCACTGGTTTCCCCGTAATTTGGAGTTCCATTGCTCTGTCTTGTTGTGGTGCTTTATGAATTCGATTTTCTACACGGAATCCTTCACTTCACAGGTACTCCATAACCTCAGTTTCTATTTCTTTAACTTCTCCATTACTAATCTCCTTTTCCTCTTTGTCTTCTTATTTTTTGTATTGTAAAGTTTTTCATGTCTGGATTCCATTGCCTGTATTTCTCTTCAAATATCTTTGGTGCTGCTCTTTTTGTATTGATTAGTTTTGCTTTCCCTTTGCATAAATATTACACCATATCAAATATTTTTTCTTTCCCATGTCCATATTTCTTCTTCAGATGTCTCCTGATCTTCCTGTTTCCCCTTACTTTGGGGACTCACTCCATCATGCTGTGACATAACCTGTGTTAGACCTTCTACACCAAATCCTTCACTTTGCAGGCATTCTGTAACTTCAACTTCTATTTTTTACTTCTACTTTACTAATCTTTTCTACATTCCCACTTTGTGATATTTTCTTTAATGTGAAAATGTCCATGTCTGGATGCCTTTGCCTGTATTTCTGTTTGGGGCTGCCTTCTTTATGTTGATTCATTTGGCTTTCTCCTTTGCATAAATATTGCACCATATCAAATCTCTTTCCCATGTCCATATTTCCTTTTTATGCTTTTCAAAAGTATCTAGGTTTTGTTGTTTACATTTTTTTACTTCTTGAGATGCTTCTTTTTCCAAACATATCATAGTTTCTTGATCTATGTACTGCTTTTCAAAACTCTGTTTTATTAATGACCTCAAATTTTTATTTGAAGCTTCTGACAGTTTTTCTTGTGGAAGTATTTTTCTTTCCTCTACCTTATCTCTTAATCTTTTTGTATATCTGGTGTCTGAAAATTCTGGGCTTTTTGCATAACAGTAACATAATTTCTTTCTTATCCTCAATAGTCCACTCTGTCATCTTTATGGCTTTTCTTTGGCCTATCAGTTTTTGTTATTTCTGTGGACTGATACTTCTGCAACAGGGAGCCATTCTCCCCTTGGGCCTGGTCTGGCCCCATTGTAGGAATGTTTCCATAATTTGAGGATTCTACACTGTCATTTTTTCCAGTCCTGGCACCAGTGCGCCTACCAGGATTGGGCACTTTTTTATCCTGGGTCTTGTGCTCCCAGCTAGCTTTTTTGAGCTTTTAACCTACTTCTGTTCATGATGTATGCTATATAAATACAGTCTATATATCAGTGTCGCTTTGGTGAGATTTTGTGAAAAACAGGGTCCAACTTCTCAATTTGGTATATCAGATGATGATAGAATCCACACAGCCAGGAGAATTTAGCTCTGCTATAGTCTATACATGTACAAGTTTTATATGCAATTCTGAAGGGAAAAACTGCCACCCTGTGTTACTATATATGTGCATATATTTTATATATCCTTGTATGTTCTTGTATATATGCATATACACACACACACACACACACACATACACATACACACTCTTATATATAGTATATGCAGTATATTCTGTACAATGCAGGTCTTGTTGGCAGAGTATATTGCCATTTCTTTAAATCAAAAGTTACATTTGTCGACACCTGGAGACATCTAATATCAGTTTGCTGAGTGTTCCTATGGTGTGTCAGCTATGATTGTGCTTGTCAGTCAATGTTTTGGATTGTGTGTGCAAGTGTTTCTGGGTTAGGGTAGACTAAGGGCCAGCAAGGTGATAGCCTAATCATTGTGTATGTGTAATAGTCTGTGTGTGTGGTGTGTGTGTGTGTGTGTGTGTGTGTGTGTGTGTGTGTGTGTGTGTGTGTGTGTGTGTGTGTGTGTGTGTGTGTGTGTGTGTGTGTGTGTGTGTGTGTGTGTGTGTACATTGTGTATGTATAATAGTGTATGTGAGCGTGTGTGTGTGTCTGTACTGTCTTGTGGTACTGATAGGGGAATGGTTATGGCAAGTTTATGTGTAAGGTTGGGGTTACAGACAACATCAGGGTTAGGGTTAGTTCTCATGAATATGATGGAATGGAGGGGGTAAAGCCATACGTAGGAAGCAATGAAGGGTTCTGCAACCCTGGGCATAAAATGTTAGAGGAGTAAATTGGCATTGTAGTTGAAGTGCTGTTCTTCAGGCAGTACCTACAGTGATTTTTAAGCAACTAAAATCATGAATCACAGCTGATTACATATAATTCATTCAGCATTGTGTGGTAGGAACTATAGTTGGAGCTGTTATAGGTCCTTGCTACAGATTCTGAAACTTCAACTTCAAACTACTGAGGGGGCAACAAATACGGACATTTCCCAGGTCTGAATGTACTTTGAAAACATTGAGGCAAACTGAAGATTTTACTGAAACATCTCTATTATGTAGTTCATTTCTTCATGAAGAACCATAGTGTATTTCAAGCTGTGTTCCAGGGATTGCACAAATAAACAATCCTCTTTTACCCAACAAATCTGTAATATCTTCACATTCCTCTTTTGCTTCTCCAACACTATCTATATTTTTCAGTCTGTCATTGTTTCTTCTCGCTAAACTCACAACTGCACTAATTTTGGTGGCAATTCCTTTATTCTTTCTTTCGCTTCAATGCAGTTTTCAAAAATCAGCACAACTCCTGTTCAAACCACTTTCAAAGATAGCAGAGAATGTCAGTTTATACTTCACTCTTCTTCACTTGCACTCTTTTATAGGTTCCAGAACTGAAAGGTGATGCTTCAAACTTCATAGTCACCTTGCTATGATCATGAATTACTGAGGAACTTGACATTTCCCATAGCATGTCAAAAAAACAATCAGCAGAGGCTTAGGAATCCCATATTTGACTTCTGACACTGGTACTTAAAAATGTTTCACTCTTTCTTGCAATCCTCGGTGAAACTTTTGCAAAAATACTGTCTTCCAACCATGTTGCGTCTTGCATAATTCAAGTGCAGTTCTTCCTCATTTTCCAGAAATCCACACAGTCTCTGGTTTCATCCACGTGCCTTATCCTGCATGTCCTAGAGTTGTTGTTTTACCTCATCACTTTGTTTTGCCGTCTCTGTTACCTTTTATTGTATTTTTGAATGGCATTTAACAGGTCCCATGGAAAAAACTCTGCGTCATCCACTCCAACCTCTTCCAAATGCAGCTATGGCATAAACAAGCCTGTAAGATTCCACAGTTTTCATATTACCTCCATGCTATTAGCTAGTTGTGAGACATTTAATTGCAACATCTTTCTTGGATCTCTTGTTGATTGCAAGGCAGCATGGCTGCCTTCATATGAGTTTTAACTCGCACCATAATGAAATTGTCCATTCTGTGCTTCACATTCCATTTCTCCTGTCTTTAATTAGTAACCAATACATTAGCTGTTTGGACTGAAATTTACATTAACATGAATAATAAAATAAAGTAGTTTAATTGCAGAGCAACCTGAGGAGTTGGCCAACTTCACCAAGCTCTGTGAGACTTCTAGGCTATATGTGTTGCAAAAACCTTTTATTCCCTTAGTGGAGTAACCCAGCCATAGTTCAAAAGTCTGTATGGCATTTTAAACATCTGTACCTAAACAAGGGTGTTGTATAGCTGTAGCCAACATTTTCCTCCATCACCAAGTGGACAAATGTAGATCCTGTATTTGCCTCCTTGCACTGACAGTTGATGGAGACTGCTGGGTTGTGATGTTTTGATTTGTCATCCTTTAATATGCTGTTATTCCATTTTAAGAAATTAAAAGTGAGAGATTACTACAATTTCTGTCCTGCCAAATTCGGGTCTATATTAAAAGACTGAAGAGGTGTTTCAGCGAACACCCATTGGTTGACACATAATGACCGAACGCTCAAAACAGCGATTTCTTTCCCTGGGAAAGAAATTGCTTGGCCATCCCTGTGTTCGCCCCTTTCCTCACTGTAGTGCGATCTCGGAGTTGGTATATTTAGTTAGGGGGGGTGTGGGGGGCTGTGTTTTAAAGTGTATGTGTGTGTGTGTGTGTGTGTGTGTGTGTGTGTGTGTGTGTGTGTGTGTGTGTGTGCGTTTGTGCTAGCGGTTTCTTTCCTAGGGAAAGAAACCACTGTTTTGAGTGTTCGTGCTTTAGTGCATTCGCTCATTACATGTCGACCAAGAGGTGTGAGCTGAAACACCTCTTCAGTCTTTTAATATAGACCTGTCTCAGTCTTTTAATATAGACCCGTCAAATTTAGGTCTGTAAGCAGCGTTACTTCTTCTGCATTGCAGGACAACATCCATCTAGTTGGTCTTCACTACTGTTACTCTCATTACATCATGTTATTTAGGCAGCATGTTTTCTTTCTGCACTGAACCTCTGAGACCTCCCGTAGACTATTTGTATATCCATCCACTATTTCCATAATGTTCTCTTCACATCGTTCAAGTTAAGTTGTCACCACTTCTGTTAGGGAATATCAATGAAATCCAAAGGTAGGAGCATCTACAATGCATCATTATTTTGTGTGCAATGCAAGACATATTAACAGTGTTTGCAGCACAGGAAAGTTTGCAGTATTGTAACTATCTGATCTAGTACATACAGAGAAGCTTGTAATATTGACAGTCAGTGTCTCTGGTTATGTGCCTAATCCACTTAATACCTCTACCATGCCCATAGTGTAGTGTCCAAGCCTTCAGCTTCCTGCCTTGCCTTCTAGTACCATTCCCAAACTTTGGGTAGCCAGTACTACAGACTGAAACAAAACCAGTTTGCCTGTTGGCACTGGATGTGATGAGTTTCCAAATACATTTTAGTTTCAGTTTTTGTCTATATCCCTCATGCAGAATTTCATATATTTTTGCATAGAGACCTTTTATGCTCTTGATTGCAAACTACTAAAGATACATACCAATGTTAGTAGTTTCATTGTAAATGTTTTTGTCACCCTTAGTGAATCACATTTTCCTTTCACTACAAAGATTTGTAAAATCATTAAACAGAACTGATTCAAGTATCATTGTCATGTACACACCACTAGCAATTAACCTATCCTTTATAAGAATGTTCATAATAAAATAATTCCTGATAATAACACCTTTCAGTTTCCACCAGTGCTGGCCAGGTCATGATCAATATAGCTTCAAATAAGTGCATGAAAGAAACTTGGGTCCCAGTTCGTACTTGGTAAACAAAGATAAAAGTACTACAGAAAATGTTTGCTTTAAGCATGGCTGAATTTGTTACCACAGCCCAAAGCTATAGATGTGTGTTATTTGATGAGAAGTAAAGGCAAGCCAGTAAGCCTGCCTGTCAGTAAGTAGAAATGCTGCAGAAGCCATCCATTTGGGCCATTTTGGTAAACATAAAAGTGAGATGAAAAAAGAAGCATTGGTACACTGGCACCATTCATAGCCCTCAGAAGGATCTGGTCTTTTATTCTTGGATTTCTTAGCCACTGTGTTGGCAAAAATGCTGAATTGTCCATATATGTATATGTGTGTGTGTGTGTGTGTGTGTGTGTATGTATGTATATATATATATATATATATATATATATATATATATATATATATATATATATGTATATATATATATATATATGTTTAGCACCTGAGGTTTGTTTTTCAGTGAATGGCTTACATTGGGTAGGCCAGAAATAAATCTATTCGTGATTAGTTTAGGAACAAACTGGTCATTGTCATTGGTTCATAAGGTATCACAATGGCTTTCCATGGTAGGAAGATCAGAAGACTCGAGGTTCTAACTCCACACAAGATGCTTGGAAAAGTGTTCCAGTACTAACACTGTAGTGCAGCATAAAGGGAGATGATGCATTCCTGAGGTGCCTTCCTTTGCATAAAATGTCAAAACAAGGTCCCATCTCCCCAATTCATTGGCAGCTTAAGTGGATATAAAATATCCCATGACATTTTTCAAAAAAAGATGGATTTTAAAAATGTTTCAGAATCCAAGTTAATATTTACAAAATATACACATTACTCATGTAGAACACATTTTATATAAGCATTTACATACCTGAAAAAGAAATCTGTTTCCCTTCATCACCCATCCTTTATTTTTTAACCAAGCTTGTATTTTCCTTGCTGTTCCATTGCTTGTCCATATTGATTACAAACCGCTTAATTATTTTATCTGTCTTGTTAGTTGCCTCTTTGGATTTATATCCATAAAAGATGTACTGTATAATATCCTGTTTATTTGTTGTATTCTCTAATAAAAATGTGTATTAACATCCAAAAACCTTCTATCTTTTTTGCAATATGTAAAATATGCTGTACCATCTCTTCCTCTAAATGTTCATATATATATAAAAAATGTGTGTGTGTATATAGTACATGAGCAGCATAAAAGCCAAACAGTCTCACACATACACTCTGCAAATTGTTTCTCCAGTTTTCTTTGAATTTCATACCACATTTCTTGTCTGGTATAACACTGCTATTTACTGGGATTTGTACTGCAAAACTGACTTCATCCTGCAGCAACACTCATGTACAATATCATTTCTTCTTCCTGGTTCTGAAGTACAGCGACAATATACCAGTTGTGTTCCACATCACCTTCTCCCAGTCAGTGCTGGCAACATCCACATCAGTCTCTTCTTTCTCACAGTCAGTATCAGGAAATACAGGAAAGAAAGCACTCATATTTTTTACATTATATGGTGGCAGGTCTTCTTTCTCTTACTCCACATGTTACTGTCATTGTTCTGCACAACAGGTTTGGACATTTTCAGAAAAATGTGATCTGATAACCTTACAAAACTCTGTAATTAGAGAACCATTTTTATCAACATAATTGGACACTATAACATACATCTCCCCCTTAGATGGTATTTTGTCCATGGTGATGCATTCTGCTATCCAGAATGCAATGAGTAGAGTGATTGTGCTGATTTCATGGCCACACTACCCCTACTGGGTATGAATGCCACATAATAACCATGGGTCTCTCCTGGAAGTAGGCCATGTCAAGTCTGTATAATGGAGATAGACAGAGCAAGGGAGAAAATGGGGAGGGTATATGATGACTGTGTGACTATAAGAAAGAAATTCATGCAGAGCTGATCTTGAATGTGTTTCCATGCAGGTACCCACTGAGGAGTATGAAATCCCCATCCAGAAATCATTACAGACCGCGAATGTCAGAAGGTACATGTTCTTCAGCTCCAGTGTTTTCTTCATGATACTTTCACCTGTAAGTATCCAACAAACGCACATAACCAACCTCAAACAAGCTAAAGTGCTGGCCAAAAAGGCGTTATTGAGCAGGAATAATGTCATGGATGTTTTACCTAGTGCTGAATGTAAAAAGGAATTAAATAAAACTTTGTAAATAACAGTGGGTGTAGTGTTGAAGTACAGAGTATTTGCAAAAAAATGATAGACTTTATCATATCTTCTTTGTGATTCTGAAAAAGATGGTTCTAGGTGTTGTATTAAAAGTAACATTTTCATAGCATGAAGTTTCAGATGTTATTAAGAATGAGTTACTTGATTATGATGGAATTAAACCTTTTGAAAGTGTTCTTTGCCAGCTAGAAAGGAAACAGATACTGGAATCTTAGCACTTGTAGGCTGATTCATAACTTTTTGAACTGTTGCTGATGAAATGGTGAGATGCAAGGTGTACAAACTACACCTAACTCTGCATGTACAAATATTGCTCTGTTTTGCAAAGCCAAGATGATCTTGAATTGCACAAGACAGAAATGTGCCATATTGATGGAAACGTTTTTCCCCCCCTGTCATCTTTGATTAGTGGAAGACCTAGAATGAAACTTCTTATCTGAAATACGGCAGGAGTGTATTTGATGTTAAGTTTCTCCACAACTTCCTATGTTCCAGCCTACCTCATTCACAACTTGGCAACCTCCCTTTGCTTTTCTTCATGAAAACTGAAGGAAAGTTTTCATTCAGTACCTTTTTCTTTTTTCCGTGTTTTCCTCTAATTTTGTCTCTTTTCATCCAGGCCAGGTCTGTCCTTCCCTTCATCCTTTCTGTTGTATGACTGAAATAATTTGTTTGCCTTCTTGACTCGTTCTGCCAACTTCTTTGTAACTTGCACCTTTGCTGCCTTCACCTCCTTGTGCCACTTTTTGTACTCTGACTCCTTCATTCCCTACTGCTTTTCTTCCACCTCTTGTAAGCCCTATGTTTTACCTAATAATTAATAATTAATTTTACGTTCTATATGACCACACATTGACCTTTTCTTCTTTTCTAGTTTTTGTCTCTTCCTTATACTTGTCTGTAGCTCAGACTATGTTGCTGATCCAATCCTGTAACTTACTTGTTCCCTTAGTTTACCTCCAGATGCCCAACTCCTTTTTGACTCTTTCCCTAGGTCAATATAATCCTTCAGTATAAGAAAATACAAAATAAAATTGTGTTTTTGCAGGGGGGCAACTCCCCTGCACCCCCCACCCCCTTAATATATACTAACTGTACTGCCTGTATGTAGGTTTTTTCCTTTCTCAAGTGGTTGTGCAACCCTGGATTGAGTTTATATACTTATGGGGAGCGTGGTGTTCAGCCCCCCCCCCCCGCAAAAACACTATTTTATGTTATATTTTCTTATGCTGAATATCTTCATTGTTTTCTGATTCAGTCAAATGCGTTTCAGTCAAATGGGTTTTCAGTCAATTAGATTTCAGTCAAATACTTTCAAACATTCGATTTTCAATCAAGTACAGTTCAGTCATATGATAGTAAACCATATGTAGGTATACTTAAAATAGTTTAAAAA
The DNA here is from genome assembly GCF_019279795.1 of Protopterus annectens. NCBI lineage: Eukaryota > Metazoa > Chordata > Ceratodontiformes > Protopteridae > Protopterus > Protopterus annectens. The sequence goes on along the minus strand of NC_056743.1, from coordinate 618,487,688 downwards.
GCAAAAATATATCTCAATATAAAATATTGAAGAAAATGAACCATATCCAAAGCCAATGCTTTTGCAAGAGGGCAAGCCCCCTTGCAACCCCCACACCAACTCCAAGGACGCATGACACTTTAGAAACGGCGTAAACCCCTTCCTTAGTATAACTTCAATTTTATCAATGTTTTGAATTTAGATACATTTTGCTGTCATTATTATGCTGTTTAGATTATTTTAGGTTTACATATATATATATATATATATATATATATATATATATATATATA